>NW_014577081.1:258162-271317 GCF_000485595.1 Priapulus caudatus
TAAACGTCTTAGCCATAAGTTGTTCATAGCATGAACTAACTAAAACAGACATTGGAATTTATTTTAAAATGTTTTTATCTTAGGAAATTAGTCTTAAGGTAGAAAAGAGATGGCACGAAAATCTGTGTTTTACAGATAACTATTCTAAATTAATGAGTTTATCTTTAGTCTACTCATTAAAGAGTTATAAATATACGTGTAATTCTAAGAAGTTATTTTGAATTAATGAGTTTTACATGAATGATAGCAACAGTAAGTTTTTTCCCCGTTTTTGCGCCCGCAGATGATGCGCGTGCAGTGCGATGCATCGCGTATGTCCGTGCGTGCTCGCAGTGCATATGAGCCGTGTCTTTTGTATGCGTGATGGGCGGTAACATCAAATATGGGCATACTAAAGTCATAATAACTCGGGCCCCTCTTATAAGGTTCTGATGAGTTAGGCGAAGTTTATTCCACGACTATTCTATTTCCAAACACAAGACAGGGATGACAGCACGTTGCATTAGACACACAACATCCTTATATACATCAGGAGTAGATAATAGGGAATTCCCTTATTAAGTCTACTCCTGATACTATATAATACTTGACGTTAAACTTTTGAATATCAATTCCATTGACAAGTGACCCTGCGCTATATCCCGGACTGCAATCTCTTGTAGATTTGATTAAGCGCAGCATCTTTGGCTGTTATTCGTAAATATCTATTATTCAGTGATTATCTGGACCAGTATTCTCGTGAAACCACTTGCGACACCTACCACTTGCGAAGTATTTCTAGTCGCTTTAAATAATTACAATTTTCCAAGTGTATAAACTGCAATATTTATTCTAAAACTCCTTTTCTCTTCAGAGGATCCGTGTTATCATTTATTAGTTTGCGATAACGGCGTGAACACTGATATATTTAGTTCTTTGACCGGGAAACCAAAATGCAAGTGCAAAATCGATTTTATGGCTTCCACTGGCAAACGACAGCGTCTGTACCGGAATACTCTGGCGGAGGGGGAAAGTGTGTATTCAGAGCCATCACACTGGCTTCCATGTAGTGCAAATGTCCGGAAATGGTTCTTTGTAGAAGATTTTGGGCAACAAATCGACCTGCCGTGGCAATTGATATGTGGCAATGAATGGCACGTGTATTATGATGCTCCTTTCTAATAATGCCATCATGTGTTGCTCAATGGAAGAAGCAGGTAGCAAATTGTGAAACAGGCACCGATGTGACACAACATTGATGCAAATACTGAGGACACTGTGTTTGTTGACCCGACTAACCTTCGTTGCCCAGCGTGCATGTGTCCTAGTGCATAATTTGGTAGCATGATGTGAGTTGGGATCCATGTGGGGAAGTGATTGCCGGCGAAGCCGGAACTTGTACGTTGATGTGCCTCTAAACTTTGACGTCTTTTGTGTTTGCCCCAAATGAAGAGCAGGTGCCAAATTGTGAACGGCATCTGAATGTGGATACATTGGACTGCAATACTTGCACGTGTTGTTGACAGACCGACTAACTTCGTTCACCAGCTATGTGTCCTAGTGGCTATTTGGAGAGCATGTGTGAGATTGTGATCCATGTGGGGAAAGTGTGATTGCAGGCAGACGCGAACTTGTAACCCGTTGCATACTCTAAACTTTGACGTCTTTTGTGTTGCACCCAAATGGAAGAGAGCAGGTGCCAATTGTAAGAAACGTGCATCATCGTGATACATTGGAACTTAGCAATACTGGCACCTAAGTGTTGTTGACTAACCGACTGCCAAAAAAACCTATACGTTCCCAGCTGCATGTTCCTCAAGTGGCATATAATAGTAGAATAAAGCAATGAGCTATACGGGCCATACGTGGAAGAATGAGGATTGGACGACGACAGGACTAATGGGTAACGTTGATCCTCTAAAACTTTTGACGTCTTTGTGTTTTGCCCGCCTTCCTCGTAACCACCTGTTTCTGATACTAACCGGATGGTGAGAGGACTGTCCTGAAGACAATAGACGGTTATACGGTTGTTCGCGGGGGATGTTTTCAAACAATCGCAAACAACCCAGTAAAGTAAGTTCAGCTGCTTATTTTGTAATCAGTAAAATCTTTCACAATGCATACATTGCTTTTTACCCCCTATTATTTTATTAATTATACATTACTACAATAATTTCATATAGTCTTGAGGTTAAGCTTATCGCGCACTAGGGAAATAATTTTACATTGGACACAAATAGCGGCCTACACACACAGATATTGGTTTCATTTTCTTTTGAATTTCACGGCGTAGTTTATCCTATTTAGTCACATAATGCAGTTTTTACGCCATGTTATTTGTATACGGTTAAACTCTACTGATAAAGGATATAATGTTATCAAGAAAGCTTCTGGTGTATAATATATATAAATTAATATTATATATATATATATAATAATATATATATATAAACAATATATATATTATGTGTGTGTGTAGTGTGTTTGTCGTGTATGTAGTGTGTGTAGTGTGTGTGGTGTGTAGTGATGTGTGCTGTGGTGTCTGTGTGTCGTGCTGTGAGTGTAGCGTTGGCTGTGATGTGTGTGGTGTGTCTCTCTGTAGTGTGTGTGTGTAGTGTGTGGTGTGTGGTTGTGTGTGTGTGTGTGCTGTGTGTCGTGTGTGTGATATGTGTGTTTATGTGTGCACATGTGTGTGTATTGTGTGTGTGTGGGGTGTGGTGTTGATTGGTGTGTGTGCTGTGCGTGCGTGTGCGTGTGCGTGAGCGTGTGTGCGCGCGCGCGTGTGTGTCACAGTATATACTATGTATTATATATGTCAATATAGCGCCTTGAGCTAGATATGAGATTGGTGTGATACTGAAACGCACTAGACAAATGTGTGCATAACCGCTTCGTCTTTCTTCTTTTTTTGGTATCTAAACTATGCAGCGGTTTTCGTTTTCTTTTGTTTGCAGACTATGCTCATGAACCAGACTCCCATGACCTGTGCCGACGCCTGCGATATGGCGGGGACTGCATGTTTTTCATTTAACTATTTAATTAGCAACGGTAAGTGTACATACTCCACTGATGTCGCCGGAGATGGTGACCTTCAACAAAATCCACAAATGTGTTATTACGAAAAAGTAAATTAATGTAACGCAAGACATGCGCACGATTTTGAAGGCCAGACCAGGCAATTTATCTATCGCTCGGGTTAATATTTGACAGTACAATACAGCTACAATACAATTATGAGTCTCGACTAGGTTTGTTCGCTCATGAGACCATTGTTTAAAAAGGGGAACTCACTTTGTTCAGAGCCGCCGGGGGGGCAGCTCGCCTCAGAACTGGGTAGATGGGGGTGGGGGTCCTCGGGGACCCTTGAAAACCTGACCCTGTCGCAACCGCTTTGTTGCCCTAAAATACGCCCTTCCCAATATACTGCAACTTAGAAAGTAGTAAACCCTGTTTGCAATATTGCACTAATTTACGGTTAATGTCCTGTCCTGGTCAATCATAGGCAGATATTTGTCCAATATTGGCACTGGTGAATATTGGCCCACATATATGTTTTTGCCAATATCTGGTCCAAATCATCGAGCTTGATGGGTTGTGTATCAAGATAACCCTGTGCCAATAATGGATGTTCGGAAATATACCCTAAGTGACCAATAATGATGCTCGGAAAAGTATACCCTGTCCAGCGGCACGTAGCCCAGTACCTTTAATAAATGGGAGTGGCCCCCCCCCGACGCCACCGGGGCGGTCAGAGCTTGCTGTTGGTTTCGCGTCTACGGGCAGAAATTGATCGGTTAATGAATATATGTGAGCAATAATATTTGTCAAGTCAAGGAGCCACGGAAATTATATTTATTATAATTATATATATATAGATATATAATATATATAATATTTATTTATTTATTTATTTATTTATGTTTTATGTTTGAGGGGAAATTGTCAAAATATGTTGCAATGAAAGATTTTACTGATACAAAAATAAGCAGCTGAAATTACTTACTGGGTTGTTGCGATTGTTGAAGAACATCCCGCGAACAACCGTATAACCGTCTATGTCATCAGGACAGTCCTCACCATCCGGTGTATCAGAACAGGTGGACGAGGAAGGCGGGCAAACACAAAAGACGTCAAAGTTTAGAGGATCAACGGTACAAGTTCCGTCGCCGCAATCCACTTCCCCACATGGATCCAACTCACACATGCTACCAAATATGCCACTAGGACACATGCAGCTGGGAACGAAGGTAGTCGGGTCAACAACACAGGTGCCAGTATTGCAGTCCAATGTGTCACATGGTGCCGTTTCACAATTGGCACCTGCTCTTCCATTGGAGCAAACACAGATGGCATTATTAGAAAGAGCATCAATAATACACGTGCCATTATTGCAATCAATGCCACGGCAGGGTGATTTGTTGCAAAATCTTCCAAATGAACCATCCGGACATTTGCACAATGGGAAGCCAGTGTATGGCTCTAATACACACTTTCCTCCTCCGCAGAGTATGCCGGTACAGACGTGTAGTTTGCAGTGGAAGCCATAAAATCCGAGTTTGCACTTGCATTTTGGTTTCCCGGTCAAAGAACTAATATAGCAGTGTCCGCCGTTATCGCAACTATAATGATAACACGGATCCTCTGAAAGAAAGGAAGTTTAGATAAATATGCAGTTATAACACTGGAAAATTGCTAATTCGATTTAAAGCGACTAGAAATACGTTCGCAAGTTGGTAGTGTCGCAGTGGTTCACGAGAATAACTGGTCCAATAATCCACTGAATAATAATAATTACAATAACAGCAAAGAAGCTGCGCTAATAAATCACAGAGATGCAGTCCGGGGAATAGCGCAGGGTCACTTGTAATGGAATTGATATAAAGTTAACGTCAAGTATATATAGTATCAGGAGTAGATAATAGGGAATTTCCTATTATCTACTCCTGATAGTATATAGGATGTTGTGTCTAATGAAGTGCATTGTAGTCCCTGTCTGTGTTGGGAAAATAGAAAGTCGTGGAATAAAAATCAGCTACTCACAGAACCTTATAGGGGACCGAGTATTGGACTAGGTATGCCCATATTTGATACCGCCCACACGCATACAAAGCACACGCATATGCACGCGAGCACGCACGCACATACGCATGCATGCACGCACGCGCATCACTGCGGGCAAAACGGAACTTACTGTTGCATCATTCATGTAAAAATCATAATTCAAACATAACTTCTTGAATACACGTATATAACTCTTTAAGAGTTAGACTAAGATAAACTCTTAATTTAGAAGTTATCTGTAAAACACAGATTTTCGTGCATCTTTTCTACTTAAGCTAATTTCCTAAGATAAAACATTTAAAAAAATTCCAATGTCTGTTTAGTAGTTCATGCTATGAACAACTTATGGCTAAACGTTTAGGTCCCAACCCTTTCCGATTTCTGAGAAATGTGGCACGTTGCCGTCACGTAATTAACGATTGATTTTTTTATGATTATTTTCATCGTGAGCGTAGCTTTGTTTTATTAAATAGATATGTGTTTGATTGAATTTGGTGAGCAGTTATGTTGTAATGACCTTTACAGTGGTACCTGTCCGTAACCCTGACTGTATCCTTAAAATTTTCTAATGAAACTTGGTTAACGCGTAAATGATAGCCCAATTAGGAACAATGTATTCATTCTATTAAACCCGATTTCATTCTGTCTTTAAGGGCCGGACACACCAGGCGATGCCATCGGCCGATGATCGGCCGATTCCATCGGCCGATGGCATCGGCGTGAAAATCGCCTGGTGTGTCCACTCAATCGCCGCCGATGCCATCGGCCGATGGCGTCGGCCGATGGCATCGCCCTGGCATCGCACAGATCAAAACGTTTTGATATTATCGCCCGATGGCATCGGCCGATGCCATCGGCCGATGGCATCGCCTGGTGTGTCCACGACTGCCCGATGCCAGCCCGATGCCATCGGGCGATTTTACAATTCATCAGCCAATCAGAGTTGTTCAATGATACTGACGTAATTCGACAAAATGGCAGACTTAATGGAGCAGGAGATAACCTGGTCCTACGACAGAGTGGCAGAGTTGATTACTTTGTGGGAGGCGAAGCCCCTCTTGTACGATATGTCCCTGTTTGAGTACAGAGACAGAACGAAGAAGGAGGCCGTGAAGGTTTCGATGGCGGCGAAGCTCGGCGTCACCGGTAATTGACCGGGGAAAATTGATAAACAATACACGCGTACTGTAAATTTGCTGCTGTGTTGTTTGTAAAAGGTGTTGTTTTGCTGCTGCTGTTGCTGTGTTGCTGCTGCCTACTACTACTACTACTAGTTACCCCCACTTTCTCTCTCTCTCTCTCTCGCACTGCGCGCGCAAGAATCGGGCGATGCCATCGGCCGATGGCATCGCCTGGTGTGTCCACGACGGCGCGATGCCATCGGCCGATGATCGGCCGATGGCATCGCCTGGTGTGTCCACGACTGCGCGATGCCATCGGCCGATGGCATCGCCCGATGCCATCGGCCGATGGCGTCGGCCGATGGCATCGCCCTGGCATCGCCTGGTGTGTCCGGCCCTTTAGTTATCGGTTCAAACGTATTAATTCTCTGCAATTTCCGGGCGGGCGTTACCTATAATGCAGCTGCCGACGCCATCATCAGCTGGCACGGCGACGTGTCCTGGCAGACATTTGCAGCGATGGGCACCGCTTCCTGGTTCTAAATCGCATTCGCTTTGCGGTGCTATGCACTGTCGGCTGTCTAAACACTTCCCGCCTAGTTGTACAGCTGCGAAGAACCGAAAAAAGGTAAAGAAGGACATGTCGAATGTGTAATAATGCGCAATTAATGCGCTTTTACATTTAGAACGAAAATCGATCTTGCAATAGTCTTAGCTATACTGTAACGGTATCAGAGGCGATATGCCAATAAGCTATGGAAGAAGCCGGGTTTTTTTTATATCATGACAATTATCTAGTTTCTAATCTTCAACTGATCATGATAATTTTATGAAAGGTTATAAGTTTTGCATGAAGAAATTGGAAACGAAGGGGAGGCAATCAGGTTGAGTTAAAACAACCTCAATTTCGGTATATTTCTACACGTAGGTTTTACGCTTACGCAGACAAAATTCTACACCCAATATATGATTAGCCAAGAATTTTGTATCATTACGGACGGATCAAATATATGAATGTAAATTAATATTATTAAAAATTATTAAAATAAATTATTAATTTAATTATAGGTAAATTATGAAACACACCGACGAATCCAGATACAGAACGCATGTTAAATTAAAAAATAAATGAATATATTTCATTGAATATAATGATGTTATTATAACTTTACAGAGAATGGTTTTTGCGCATCGTATATATGTGTTGAGAAATGGTGAACCGATCAGACTTTTGGAGCATATCTCACCTGGAAGGCGATTCCGCGAGTCTAGAAACTCCACGCATGTTTTTGCATCCTTTGGGTCGCCAATGGTTCTAGAATTTAAATGCATAAAGTTTCCGATTTAATGACAAGCTCAATAGAATCAATGGTGTACGAATACACGATGATTTCAGTAACTTTTCCTATATTGTAAGAGATTCAGCCGCTGCAGTGAAATATAGGTAAAGAATAATTTATGCTAACATTAAACCCGTGTAATTAACAAGGTAGGTCTTGTTATTACCGTGTTATTAGTGATTATATTGTACTGGGAAAGGGTTGAAGATCTCCGTGTAGGATGGCAACCTAGGTGAGTGACCGTGCCTAGGTCCCGTCATCGGGGACACTCCATTAGGAGTGTTCCCAACTTTAATGTCATTAATGGTCATAATAACATATATATATATATATATATATATATATATATTGGTCATATATTAGTTTGTGGTTTAATGTCATTTAGGTTAGGGTTAGGGTTAGGATTATCAATCTTAAAGGCTACGCAAATATATAGTGCCGTACCTCCCGCGTCATTACCAAAACAATAACGAACCGCCTGGCTAGAAGCGCCCCTAGTTAATTACAACGCACAATGTACAATACAACAATTATAAGTATAAGGCATAATAAACGCGATACCGTTTCTATGCAGCTTTACTAAGCGTAGAGTCGTTGTCTAGAGAGACATTTTTTTATTATACGTCATAAGTATTATTAAGTCAATCCTATATTTTACGGACGCATTTGTAGGAAGGCCAGGCTAACGCTCCATTAGGAGTGTTCCCAACTTTGATATCATTAATGATTAATGATTAATGATTAATGATTGATAATCCTAACCGTAACCCTAACCCTAACCTAAATGACATTAAACCACAAACTAATATATGACCATGACCATATATATTATGTTATTATGACAATTAATGACATTAAAGTTGGCAACACTCCTAATTGAGTATCACCTCAAGGCCACGTGTCTAAGTACCTTTTTAGCGAATCTCTTGAGTAGCTGGCAGATATACAATGTACCCACCTTTTTATAAAACGGACACATGTCAATAAAGGTCTCATTTGGCGTTTCCGTTACGTACAGGGTTGACCTTATTTGGTTTTAACGTCAATTGACAATGCGTTTTTGCTTGCAATCCACGAATGTTTTGCAAGGATGAGCGAGTTGCCGATCCCAATATGATCATTATAGAGTGGAGGCGGCCTGCGTGGCTATACAAGACGTACTTGTGAATGTCAAGGTCGCACCACACGTCGATGCGGAGCAGTGGTTCGTACGTATTGAAGTCGATGTTGAGCGTGTTGCTGTAGACATATAGGTCTTCTTCATTGTCCTGGGTGAAAACCAACATGCAAAAGTTGGTCGGATCTTAACGTGTTTAATTCAATCATTTTAAAGAGAGCTTTTGCTTTTGTAACTTTTCAAAAGATTCGTAGTTTATACGATCACGCTTGCTGATGCTCGCAAAATGTAGAACAGATGTGCAAATCAACAGCATACAGCATATGCTATCGCCTACCTCGTGTTTCTTTTCAACGCGTTCCTGCACACCGCACGAGTTGGGAGGAAAGAAGAGTGTCACTCGCGTCTTGCCATAGCCTCGAGTCTCACAGGCTGGTTGCCCCTGCCATCCGACCGGAGCCACGACGCCGTGGAACGGGCGCCTGAAGTAGATCTCTACGACCATGCCTCGACAGTAGCTATCGCAGCGTGCTGTCCCGATGAGCACACCTAGGGACCATCGCGGCGCTCGAAACTGAGTGCTAATTCTCGCTCTAAAGCAACTAGTATGTATTATAGCTGTTTCTATGCCCGGCGTGATATGACCATCTATATATATTATATTAAAGAGATATGCTCATACTCACTGTGGTATGATGATGTACGTATCTATACTATTGTATTGTAGCATTATATGGCATGTTAGTACTATGTTCAATTGGTAATCCGTTCAATTTGATATCTTTTTAGACATGATCTATACGTTGACTAGCTCTAGTACTATAGCCCGCGTACATTGACTGCCGCACTATAGCCCGCGTACATTGACTGCCTGCGGCCTGCGGCCTGCGGCCTGCGGCAGTCAATGTACGCGGGCTATAGTACTAGAGCTATACGTTGACATGATATTTGTCGCCGTCTATTGGCATAGACCACGACGATAAGGACAATAAGTACATCAACAGCAGATGATATTAGCTGTCCGCATCCACTGACGCTGATAGGGTCTATGTCCCCTAGGGTACTGCCGGAACGTACCCTGGGTACGGTCCGGTATACCGGAACGTACCCTGGTACTAAATACTACTATCTAATATGCCGGACCGTACCTCGCCTACTCCACTAACGAGTCTAGGAAGTCGCCTACGCCTACTTCCTAACCCTAACCATATCAGCTAGATAGTTACCAGGGTACGTTCCGGTATACCGGACCGTACCCAGGGTACGTTCCGGCAGTACCCTGGGGGGACATAGACCCTATCAGCTCCACGGACAGACACCGTCGCTCTACGTACCATTCGTATAATGTGAGACACGATGTCCATATCCTTTCTCGTGCGACCTGTCAAAACCACGTCGAATATTTAAAACGGATATATTGTAACCATATTTATACAAGAGAGCGTATATAGATGCTTAAAATATATATTTCAAATTTTTATACTTAGAAGAGGGATACTTGTAAACTAAGAAGCGGTTCGTTAATATTGCTGTGCTTTTGTGATATCACGCTACTCTATGGACGCGGAAAGCTATCACGAAAACAATGTGCGCCAGGGTGTGAGCTAGGGCACTCCCTACAAAAATAGGGCAGGTATGTGCAACTTGAGAGATGAAATTGGAGGGCTCCGATACCAACTCAGCACATCAAAATAGGGGTCTCCGGAACCACGGTTTGCTGGAAAGCATGATGCTCCGGAACAGGACATGTTTGCGAGAGGGGTCTCCGGAACGTGTGGAAAAAAGTAGGACCTATTCGCCGGGACGGGAAATATGTAAAAAGGGGGGTCTTCGTGTAACAGTGTTAATCAAGGGTCTGACCAATGGTCAGACATAGGGGAGGGACTGATTTATTTTGAGTAGTATATAATCGCATGCAGGGCGTCGGAGAGAAAAGTATACAAGTTTTACAGTTTTTCAGGCTCAGTACTCTACTAGTCGGTATTAGTGATTCTCTGAGTAGAATAAAGCCATCCAGTCTGTTATAACAGATATGTTTTGAATCGTTATTCGTCTCACGCCGTACGAGAGACACAGAGACAAGTCTGACGTTACCTTTAAGTTCACCGCAGCACGAACCGAACCGAAACTATAGTACCTATATAACATTCGGTGCGGAAAAAAGTAAGACCTATATGCCCCGGGACGGAAAATATGTGAAAAGGGGGGTCATACCCCGGGGGGGGGGTGTCACTTTATATATATTGCATGGTAGGTATGTGCCGCGGGAGAGACCCCCATTTTCAACCCTAAACTTTCGTTCCAGTGCATCGCATTTTTAAGAATATCTCGTTCCAGAGCATCACAAGTTTAGTTACCATGCAGATCTTACATGTTTGCCGTTCCGGAGACCCTAGTTTTTAATATTTCCGTTCCAGTGCATCGTACATCAGAAAACGTTGAAGACTGAAGCTAATTAATGTATGGTTTGGTTAACTTACTTTCAAGTTTTTGCTGTGTGTGTGTTGTGTGTGCGTGTGTGTGTATGTGTGTGTGTGTGTGTGTTGTGTGTGTGTGCTGTGTGTGGTGTGTGTGTGTTGTGTGGTGCGCGCCGCGCCGTGTGTGTTGTGTGTTTGGTGTGTGTGTTGTGTGTGAGTGTCCGTGTGTTGTGCTGTGCCGTGCGTACGCGTGCGTGCGTGCGCTGCGTGCCGTGCCGTGGCCCGTACGCGGTACCGCGCGTGCGTGCGTGCGTGTGCGTGCGTTCATCTCTGTCTGGGTCATGTTTTTCTCTCCTGTACATAATACAACAATTGTTGGTTCAAGTGCTACAACATAGATTTTAAAGCAAATCACAGTTCCCCCACAGTTCCGGCGACCCCCTCTTTTAAACGTGTCCAGTTCCACATTGCATTTCAATGAAATCCTAGTTCCGGAGACCCCCATTATCGAACATAGCCAGCTCCAGAACATCCGACATTCAACAAACATTAGTTCCAGAAACCCACATTTTCAGGTCTGAGTTAGTTCTAGAGCCCCCCATTTTTGACTTCGCAGTGGCACATACCTAACATAATGTGGGGTGGATGCCTCCCAGGTGTCATACCTACTATAAACTATATAGGGAGTGCCTCCCCGGAAATCACTAATGGTTCTCACAAAACGTGGCGATAAACTCGACAGCAACATACATGATAAATCAAGTGCACCAAGGGCAAGTATGTACATGTATAACAATTAATCACTCTAAACGCAATTATGAAAACAAGTTCCGCGACTTGTACTAAAAATAGCAATATTACGCACAATCCCGTGCCGTCGGTCATACTGGTAGTCAGTCTTGCATTTATTACGCGCAATCTTAAGATTGCGCTGCGCATTTTTCAGATCGCGCAGCGCAATCTACCGATTTCATATTATAGGCTATAGTGTTATTGTAGAGATAACTTGGTTGATTTCTAGTCAAACGTGAGGTTCAAACGCCAGTTAAGAAGCCTGATGAAATGAAATGATATGAAATGCGCTGAACAGACACGAAGGTTCCTGATCATCGTTTCACTCATGCCAGTATGGTTTATGGCCGCAAACCAGCATCGTCTTCGCCTGTCCGACTTGCTTTTCGTCACTTCACTTTACGTTTTGCTCACGCTAGGCAGCCTAAAAAAGCCGTGTGGCTCTCTCCGATACCGATTGCTGCAGTTGACAACACCGCACGAGAACGGTATTGTGATGGATTTGCAGAATAGGCAAATACAATGAGCAGAGAACAATGCATTGGGCTATGTACTTGTAGGCCTAATATGAGTGAACTAGACCACTGCCTACCACCACCACTGGCCACTGGCTACTGGCTACTGACCACTGACCACTGGCTACTGACCACTGGCTACTGACTGCCAGCATGGCCACCGGCGTTGCATTGTGGGTAATTTTAAAATTCGCGGAACTCTCTATATAAGCAGTATCGAACGAGATGTACCTAAGTCTGTGACTTTTCCTGAAGGGATGCACGCATACCTGTAACAAAATATATTTGAAACCACACGGATGTACGCTGTACGAAATCTACGAATGCGAATATATGTGAATAAATATCTACTACATATCGATGTACGTTGCCATTATTTTTGCAACAGTTGGACAAAATATGCACGGATCATTTTCGAGAAAAATGCAAATCTAAAAAGTGGAACGGGCGTCTTGTATTTAAATGAGAAGTTTACCACTTTTACAAAAGACACATATCTGAATTTTAAACGGAGATTTTGCCCGTAATATGCATATCATGGATCTGAGGACCGTTGCTAGTGTAGCGTTTTCCTGGTCTCCGTACCACTTATGTATCTTCTTCGCCGTCTCTAGATATGTCTCCTTTTTCTGTCGTACCCTTCACACGGGCTTGATAAGGCCCGTGCGTGCGTTGTGTTTTCTCAATCCCCCTTCGTCGTCTACACCCGACGTCAGCTCGTGAAGGGTACGACAGAAAAAGGAGACATATCTAGAGACGGCGAAGAAGATACATAAGTGGTACGGAGACCAGGAAAACGCTACACATACATAC
>NW_014577081.1:271327-272694 GCF_000485595.1 Priapulus caudatus
TGCCAGGCGGGTAGTTGAGGGTCCTCCTCCAGAAAATGAGTATGCCGGAGTATCAAGTACCCCGGAGATGGTATTTGAGGCACTTTTGAGTACATGTCACGCGACATGTAAAAAGGAGACATTTTTGTTCGTTGCTCCTTGTTTTTCGTTTACTGCTCCCAAGATGTGTGACTGTTCAGTGGCGGATCCAGGATTCCAAGGAGGGGGAGGGGTGAAAACAGGCGGGGGGTATGGGGGTCCTCCCCCAGAAAATGAGTATGCCGGAGTATCAAGTACCCCGGAGATGGTATTTGAGGCATTTTTGTACAGCCTTCATTTTGACTATATTCATTCGGATCAACAGGGGGGCCATGGCCCCCTTTGGCCACCCCCCTAACTATCCCACTGGGTCAAACGTGGTTCATTTCCTGGTGAAACCTATGTCCTAAACCAGTGTCACTACTGTCATTTTGACTACATGCTTGTGTACTTGTGTTCTTGTGTACATTAACAAGATTTACGGCCACTGATGTGTAATGATACATATACTACATCATAACACTATACTATATCATATATATATAACATCTATCATATATATATATATAACATCTATATCACTATATATAATGGTATAGTGTACTATATCATTACACTATGTGCCACAGTGTAATGATACATATACTACGCGTTGAGGAAGTAAACTGCTAATTAGATTACTCCGTCGCGTCCTGCCGCGGCGCGGAACTGCGCGCAAGATCCGGGCTCAGCGGTCAGTAGGCCTATCAGTCTTCGTCGAGTCATCAGTCAGTCGACCTCCCTTCGGCGACGCTTCTCTAGTATCCAGTTTCTTCTGGATACTCCCCACAAATTATGTTACTATAATGTCGTCGTAAGGACACACGTATATCGTCGCAGCATGTGTATATGCTTTATAGGCACGTGATAGTACAGATTATTATAGGTTCGAGTACAGCTAGATAGGCCTATATGTACAGAAGCACGGTACACAGACGATAGAATTACGACATAATAATAACGCATTGTTCCAACTTTTAACATTTCTAAACTCAATAACTGAGGAATTAGAACAGTTCATAACAATCTGTACGAACATGCTGTGAGGCACTTAACATATTGTACATTGGCATATTTGTGAGAGGAGACTCTGAACTGCAAATTTCTTTAAATCCTACTCGGCATGGCAAGTACATTATATCAGAAGCTAATAATGACAAATTTGTTATTATTAGCTCTTGATTATATTACAGTTCATTCTTCACTCTTCAATACAGTATATATTAAAGTAATTAATTAGCATATATAGTAATAAATAGATATCAGAAGTAGATGATAGGGATGTTTACCTATTATCTACTTCTGATATC
>NW_014577081.1:272719-290052 GCF_000485595.1 Priapulus caudatus
ACGCCCCCTGCTTTCCCACTTCACTTCCTCTTTGCTCTGTCATTCCACCTTACCTCACCATCGTCCCTCCCCCCCTACCTTCGAACTCACAACGTCCCTCCCCCGCCTCCCACTCCGCATGCCCCTGCCCACAGGAGTGGGTGCGCATGTTTCCGTACTAATTGTACCGGCCCGTTCCCGTCGGCATACACCGCGTATCACCGTTTTCTGTCCGTCTCAATTTAGCTACTCTCTCTCCTCTTTATCTACTTTTCTCTCTCTCTTAATTATATTGCATAAGAATTAAAACGCCGCAGCGATGATGCCTCTTTATCCTGGCCACCCTGAATAATGCTTTCTCCTATGCCCCTGAGTGTAACAGTCATAGAAATCATAATATAAGTGTCTTCTAATAATTTCTATGGTAAACAGCTTATGTGGCACCCAAGGACTGGTAAATGATAGCACGGCGCATAGCTACATGATCATATGTTAAGATTCAAGATGAAAAGTAAATATTATACTTATTATCACATATGGTACTAGTTATTATTTTATTCGTCTTAACAGAGAACGAAGTTAACATGAGGATAAAATCTAATTTAGATACCTTAGGGCCTATAGTTGCCATCGAGATATGGCGCGGTGCATAGTGTAATTCAGATAATAAAGATCGGCTCGTTCCTCAAATCGCGTCCACACTTCAGGGTCAAGGCCTACCAAATCCCAGCCACCATACCACGTAAGTATATCAGCGCAGTTGGCTCAGCTGTGCGTTGAACAGGTGGCAGTTGCAGGTTGGCAGGCAACAATTATGATAAGAAGCGTGCCAGCCATGGGCTGCCCTGTGTTTTTGGGCCTTGTGAGCATTCACTGATTCAGCCTTGCAGGGCACCTAATCGGCAGGTGCTATAGAACACACTGCTTTAGATAAATCATATTCGATTTAAGGAGCGTAAACCTTGTTCAAAGCCAAACTATTTTGCTTTTGCAATTAAACTGTGCAACTTGTAGCCTCAACTTGAACACGGTAATGGGCTGCTAATGAATAGCGCAATCAAGCAGTTCAGTCTTTGCTTGACAGTGAAGCAAAATCCATGTTTAACCTCTCATTGAGGGTCAAAAGGTTATCGAACTCTTACTCTTGCACGCTATGTCCAGCAGAAGGGACTTTCCCCCCCCCCCATGGTCCGCTTCAATAAAGCCATAAAATGCTAGGCTCACCGCTGAAACAAAAGAAGTTTCAGTCGCTCGTCGTCAGACGAATGTCCTCAGAAAAGTCGTCTAAATATCGCCCCTGTCGCCCCACTGAAGCTTATGCACCTGTGAGCCTCCAATTTCGGCACAGTGATGGCTTTTTCCTAACCAATGATGGCTATACCCGACTATGCAGCGCCTAGGTCGAGCGTTTAGATTGTGGCCGCAATTAATGCATTTCCTTCCTATACCTTAAGCTTAAGGAGTGAATGTTTTCTCCTCTTCTTTTTTAGCCCCTCTTGACGCTTACGCTTTGACCCCCAGCTTCGACATCCCAACTCTTTTTGACGATCCCGCGCCCGATGTCCCGAATATCGTGAGACCGTAGCGTCGAGGCGGTTTACGATTTGTGCCCAACTGTTGACGCACGACGCACGGAGCGGACGGTACGACGGAACGGACGGACGATCAAGGCGATTCTCAAGCTTCATCCTGACTGATGATCAGATGAGCTAAAAATGCCGAGAATCGCAATCTATAAGACTTATTATAAACTCTCACTCCGAAGGGGGGGGGCTTACGATTGTTTATAAGCTTCGCCTTGGCGGCTCACTAGTCGAACGTACCTGGGTACGGTTCGATATATTGGAACGTACCCGTGGTAACTCAGGTTATTTAGGGTTACGGGTAGTATGGCATGCTCGATGGCAGAGTCCCTTAGACTCGTTGAGTGGAGTAGGCTATAGGTAGCGGTCCGGCATATAAATATAGTACCAGGGTTAGTTCCGGTATACGGAGCGTACCTCAGGTACGTTCCGGGCAGATACCCCCGGGGCATAGGACCCTATGCAGCACTAGTAGTATAACTACGTAGTAGTGAGCTAGAAGTATTAACTCAGTACTACTAGTAAAGTACATATACTAGCTGTAGCTAGTACTAGTACTCGTAGTAGTATAGTAGTACTAGTAGTAATTAATAAGTATAGTAGTAGTATATAGTAGTACGTGTACCAGGGCGGATCGGCAGAGGGTTTGGGTGACGCAGTTTCGGCATAGTTCTAGCTCACAGCTGGGGAGCTGAATTTTAAAAAAATGAGGCCTATATTTTGGGTGGGCACTCTCTAGGTGAATTTTTTGAAAGTCAATTCTGAAGATACCCATGGCAGTCTGTGACCCTTCGTTTCTGAAACCGGTGCAAACTGGCCTAAGATCTGCGCTCTGAGTAACTAGTAGTGCTCAGTAGGGTTATGTCCGTCACAGGCGTACTGCCGGAACGATACCCCTGGTAGGTCCCGTAATACCAGAACGTATACCAGAACGTACGCCTGGTGCACTATTTGATATGGTTAGGTGTTATGATTAGGGTTAGGGTTAGCAGATTAGGTTGTTAGGGTTAGGGTTAGCGGTTCGGGTTAGGGTTAGGGAGTAGTGCATGTGTAGGCGAGTCCCTAGACTCGTGTAGTGGAGTAGGCCTAATCAGGTACGGTCCGGCATATAATATAGTACCAGGGTACGTTCCGGTATACCGGACCGTACCCAGGGTACGTTCCGGCAGTATACCCCGGGGGACATAGACCCTATCAGCACTAGTAGTAGTACTAGTAGTAGTACTAGTAGTACTGGGTTAATTACCTATAATAATATAAAATGGTAGTACTGAGTCTCACTAGTATAGTACTTAGTACTACTAGTATGCTAGTACTAGTACCTGTAGTAGTATAGCTAGTAGCTAGTAGTAATGACTAGTCTAGTAGTAGTATACTAGTAGTACTAGTACGCAGGGGCGTGAGATCGTAGGGTTTGGGTGACCAGTTTCCATAGTTCTAGTCACAGCTAGGGGAGTGAATTTTAAAAAAATGAGGCTATATTTGGTGCACTCTAGTGAATTTTGAAAGTCAATTCTGAAGATACCCATGCAGTCTGTGACCGGTTTCTGGAAACCGGTGCAAACTGGCCTAAATCTGCGCCTGAGTACTAGTAGTGCTCATAAGAGGGTCTATTGTCCCCCCGGGTAACTGGCACGGACGTCACCGCTGGCGTACGGTCCGGTATAACCAGAACGTATACCAGAAACGTACCCTGGTCACCTATTTGATATGGCTACGGGTTTGGATTAGGGTTACGGGTTATGGATTAGGTTTAGGGTTAGGGTTGGTTAGGGTTAAAGGGAGTATGCATGCGTAGAGGCGAGTCGCCTAGGACTCGTTAGTGAGTACGGCTATAGGTACGGTCCGGCATATGATATAGTACCAGGGTACGTTCCGGTATACCGGACCGTACCCAGGGTACGTTCCGGCAGTATACCCCGGGGGACATATATATAGACCCTATCAGCACTAGTAGTAGTCAACTAGTATCTAGTGAGTACATAGTAGTAGTACTAGCTAGTAGTATAGTACTACTAGTAACTAGTACTATACATACTTAGTAGTAGTACTAGTACTGGTACTAGTACTAGTAGTAGTATATAGTAGTACTAGTACCAGGGGCGGATCCAGAGGGTTTGGGTGACCAGTTTCCATAGTTCTAGTCACAGCTAGGGGGGTGAATTTTTAGAAAATGAGGCTATATTTGGTGCACTCTAGTGAATTTTGAAAGTCAATTCTGAAGATACCCAGTCTGTGACCGGTTTCTGGAAACCGGATGGGCAAACTGGCCTAATCTGCCGGCCTGAGTATAGTATGCGTCATTAGGGTCTATGTCGCCGCCAGGGTACTGCCGGTAACGTACACGCTGGGTAACGGTCGGTTATACGTAGATTACGTATTTACCAGACCGTTAACCCTGGTCAACTATTGTGATATGGGTTAGGGTTTGGATTAGGGTTAGGGTTAGGATTGTTTAGGGTTAGGTGTTCGGGTTAGGGTTAGGGAGTATGCATGCGTAGCGCGAGTCCTAGACTCGTGTATGGAGTAGGCTTAGGTACGGTCCGGCATTATATAGGTACCAGGGTACGTGGTCCGTATACCGGGACCGTACCGCCAGGGTACGTTCCGGCAGTAATACACCCGGGGAATATATATAGACCCTATCAGCACTAGTAGTAGTACTAGTACTAGTAGTACTAGTAGTAGTACTAGTAGTAGTACTAGTACTACTAGTAATAGTACTAGTACTACTAGTAGTAGTACTAGTACTGGTAGCTAGTACTAGTAGTAGTATATAGTAGGTACTGATACCGAGGGGCGGAATCCAGAGGGTTTGGCGTGACGCAGTTTCCATAGTTTCTAGTCACAGCTAGGGGGGGTGAATTTTTAGAAAATGAGGCTATATTTGGTGCCACTATCTAGTGAATTATTTTGAAAGTCAATTCTGAAGAACCGCTAGTCTGTGACCGGTTTCTGGAACCTGTGCAAAACTGGCCTAAATTCGGCCTGAGTACTAGTAGTGTGCATAGGGTCTATGTCCCCAGGGTACTGCCGGAACGTAACCCTGGGTACGGTCGCGGTATACCTGAACGTACTACTGCAGCAACGTACGGCCTGGGTCATATTTGTATGAGTTAGGTCTAGGATTAGGGTTGGTTAGGATTAGGTTTAGGGTTAGGGTTCGGGTTAGGGTTAGGGAGTTGCATGCGTAGGGCGAAGTCCACTCGCCGTTATGGAGTTTAAGGCTAATAGGTGCTACGGCTCGCGCGCATTATAATATTAGTACCAGGGTACGTTCCGGTATACCGCCGGACCATACCCGGTACGTTCGGCAGTACC
Organism: Priapulus caudatus; assembly: GCF_000485595.1. Classification (NCBI taxonomy): domain Eukaryota; kingdom Metazoa; phylum Priapulida; class Priapulimorpha; order Priapulimorphida; family Priapulidae; genus Priapulus; species Priapulus caudatus. Next base: position 277,603 of record NW_014577081.1, read on the forward strand.
CCGGGACAAGTCGACCCTATCAGCACATAGTAAGTCAGTACTACTAGTCAGTAACTACTTACTAGTAGTAAATAGCTAGTACTACTAGTAATGAGGTAACTAGTCACTAATAGTAGTAGTAAGGCTAGTTACTGGTAGTAGTAGTAGTCGGGTGTAGGTAGTGGTCGGTGCTGGCTGGCGGGTAGCAGCAGCAGCTAATTTTATTGTCTACTCTAGGCGAGTAAAGCTATATAGTAGCCTATAGGCTATACATAATACAGTATAGTATTAATTAGGTGTTTAATATTAGGGTTAGGATTAAGGAGATTAGAGAAAATGCAGCTCTAGCGCGTTACGATAATAGCAAAAATACAAGCAGCTAAATATGTTAGACCAAGGTTATAAGGTAGTGTTAACTTGGTATACTATGCTACTTTTAATAAAGAAATTACCTTGTTTTGGCATAGTGATTTGTTGTACAGATCAACTGGCATGCGGTTTAGACTCCAAAAGTCCACCTGGCCATCTAAGAGTCTTTTGGGCATTGCCTGCGTCTTTTTGAATTTAAAAGTTTAATTAAAAGTAATATCGCTATATTTCTTAAAGTAACGCTATATAGAATACTATAAAGGCAAAGACAGATCGCTTGATAAAAATATTTTGGTCGCTAAATTTGGTCCTCATATTTTGGTGTAGCGTAGCTATCGGCCACGTAAGCCTCGATGTATTCGCAATATATACAGAATCGCAGCGTGGTGGCCGCACGCACCATAAGAAATGCTTGACGCATCAAAACCAGAAGATTGTATACATTGATTAACACATCTAATATGTAAGATAGTTACTAAAAATTCTTGGCTTCTTAGAGAACAATACAGCCTGTAAGCCATTAAGTGAACGAAGGTGGCGCTATTGACGCGCCATTTTCAGCGATAATATGAGCCTAATGTCTACAATACAACAGTGTATTGTTAGAAAGTATTTCAACAATACACAGTGTATTGTTTGAAGGCTCGCTTAACAATACACAGTGTATTGTTCGATCAATACACTGTGTATTGTTTAGTTACCAGCGATTATCTGCATCTTAAAACGTCTGTTTTGAAGACCCCGCCCCAAAAAAAGTCACTTAAGTCGGAGGGGGACGGCCTCTCCACCGCTCGTCCCCGCTGCCCTCGCCTCGCTGCCTGCTCTGCTCCTCAAATGGTCCCTTCACTTTTGAGAAGCTGTTGACGCCCTTGCGCGCTACTATAGATCGCCGATGAATCTAAACTCTGGCGTACAGTACAGCGTAAAATACAACTTCACACTCACCACGTGGCGACGGTTGTATCCTCCGTTTGCGGCATGCTACCTGTAGTCAACTAGAGAGAAATATACTGTGGTGTCTGCGTGTGCAGACAGTCGCACTGTTCAGATAAATAGCATCGGTCAACGTCTGAAAATTTCGTCGTTTCGTGCGATCTTTAGTAAAACCTTTAGGGGCATACGCCCCGGCATCAATTCATGGCCGCAGCGTGTGCGCGCCAGGGGTCGTATCGCGCTAGCATGGTCTAACCCTTCGCCCTCGAAGACGAAGTGAATGCTTAAGCTCTGAGATTACCCTTGTGATAAGTCATGTTTCCTGTCACGCACATCACAGTATTAAGCCACGCAACATCACGCCCACAGTTTCCTTCATACAACGGTGGGAATCAAACGTGATCACGGATGCTGTGCATCGACGCTGGGAGCTGCTGAGACTACGCAGAGTAGGATGCGGGAATATGAGGCAGCCAGTGAAGCAGTCGTTACAATTCTACATAAACAGTACATGTATATAATTAAAGTAATTAATTAGGCATATATAGTAATAAATAGATATCAGAAAGTAGATAATAGGGATGTTTTCCTATTATCTACTTCTGAATTATATATGTATATATACATTACATATATATACTAATATAGTATATATATTATAGTATATATATATGTATGTATATACATATAAGATGTACAGAGTAGATAATAGGAAAACATAGATTTACGGCCACTGATGTGTAATGATACATATACTACATCATAACACTATACTATATCATATATATATAACATCTATCATATATATATATATATATATATATATATATATATATATATATATATACATATATATATATCAGAAGTAGATAATAGGAAAACATCCCTATTATCTACTTCTGATATCTATTTATTACTATATATGCTAATTAATTACTTTAATATATACATGTACTGTATGTAATGTAACGAACTGTTCACGGCTGTCTCATATTCCCGCATCCTATCGCGTGTCTCAGCATCCCAGGTCGATGCACAGCATCCGTGATCACGTGATTCCCACCGGTTGTATGAAGGAAACCTGTGGGGTGATGTGTGGCTTATCATGTGATGTGCGTGACATAAAACATGACTTGATCACAAGGGTAATCTCAGAGCTTAAGCATTCACGTTCGTCTTCGAGGGCGAAGGGTTAGACATGCTAGCGCGTACGACCCTGGGGCGACACGCTGCGGCCAGATGATGGCCGGGGCGTGCCCCTAAAGGTTTTACTAAAGATCGCACGAACGACGAATTTCAGACGTTGACGATAGCTATTTATCTGAACATGCGACTGTCTGCACACGCAGACACACAGTATATTTCTCCTAGTTGACTACAGGTAGCATCCCTAACGGATGGATACCGTCGACGTGGTGAGTGTGGAAGTGTATTTAGCTGTACTGTACGCTCAGAGTTTAGATTCATCGGCGAATCTATAGTAGCGCTCAAGGGCGTCAACAGCTTCTCAAAAGTGAAGGGGACATTTTGAGGGAGCAGAGCGAGGGAGCGGAGCGACGGAGCGGGGGGAGGGTGTGGGAGAGGGCGTCCCCCCTCCGACTGTAAGGACTTTTTTTGGGGGGAGGGTCTTAAAAACAGACGTTTTAATGCATTGTAAAGTAAAAATCAAGCAAAGTTTATGATGCTGAAAAATTAGTAGTTTATACAGAAAATACAGAAATTCTCTGTGGTGTGATCTGAGGCATTTTCCAACCATTTTCATTCATTCTTTTAAAGCATACACCTTTTCAAGATTTCTCTCATTTAAAAAAAAATTTGATCCGCGACAACACTTTCAAGTGCGGCTATGATACTGATACTATCGTCGCAACCTTAACCCGGCCCGCTCGGCCCGCACGTAAAATACATATTGTAACTCTACGGCGGCATGGCAGCGTTGCCGGCCGGATTTGGAATTGTACAAGGTGGTAACAAATTATCGTCTGGGGTGGAAATAATATTTCCCATGCGGTTGAACAATCAACACGCAGAAACAAGAAGAAGGAAGTGCTTTTCAGTCATGGTTCTGATCCCCAAAAAGTGAAGGGGGACAAATGATATGACGTCCCCCCACTTTTAAAAAGGGGGGCATGTCCCCCCTGTACCCCGCCTGTTGACGCCCTTGGCTGCGTGTACCAATCAATCAACCAGTACATAACCTGGCTACGTTACTGTTTTAGCGCAAGCGCAATGTCTCACCACAAGAGCTATATTTTGTGATAAAAATGCATTTAGTATGGTCAGGGGGTATCTCACCATAGGTTTCCGTAATCAATTCTTATCCGTAGACCTGTGTTTATAGTTAGAAGAGCGCCCTAGCCTGTATAACGCAAGACTCCTACTTTATCCCCGCCCGCCCTTCCTTTTGTCTCCATTGTCGCACACTCAGCCTCCTTCTCCTTCCACCGCCCCTCGACTGTCTTCCCTGCCACCTTTCCTGCGTTTCCCTCCCCTCTCTTCCTCAGCAAGCTATATTACGTACTTTTATTTAGGCCGTACTATAAGCCAGAAACGGTGCTCGCGCATGCGCAATATCTCCCGAGAAGAAGAATATTTTGCAAACATTATGAATTAAAAATGAAGAGGGGTTATCCTAACATAGATTTATATAATAAAATGTCATCAGTAGACCTCACTTCAGACATAGGAAGCAGACCTTGCATGTAAGGTCCCCACTGCATATACCAGTTAGTACATAACCTGGCTACGTTACTGTTTTAGCGCATGCGCAATATCTCACCAGAAGAGCTATATTTTGTAATGAAAATGCATTTAGTATGGTTAGGGGGTATCGCAGCATAGGTTTCTGAAATAAATTCTTATCCGTCGACCTGTGTTTATAATTAGGAGAGCGCCCTAGCCTGTTGGAGCAAAACTCCTACTTCAGCCCCGCCCGCCCTTTCCTTTGTCTTCGTTGTCGCACGCTCAGCTTCCTCCTTCTTCCACCGCCCCTCAGCTGTCTTCCCTGCTGCCTTCCTTCAGTTTCCCACCTCTTTCCCCCTCAGCACGATATTTTAGTACTTTTATTTAGGCCGTACTGCACGACTGAAACTGCGCTCGCGTATGCGCAATATCTTCCGAGAAGAAGAATATTGTGCAAAAATTATGAATTCAAAATGAAGAGGGGTTATCCTATCATAAATATATATGAGAAAATGTTATCAGTAGACCTTACTTTAGAAATAGGAAGCAGACCTTGCATGTAAGGTCCCCACTGCATATATCAGTCAGTACATAACATGGCTACGTTACTGTTTTAGCGCATGCGCAATATCTCACGAAAATAGCTATCTTTTGTGATGAAAATGCATTTAATATGGTCAGCGGGTATCTCAGCATAGGTTTCTGTAATAAATTCTTATCTGTCGACCTGTGTTTATAATTAGGAGAGCGCCCTAGCTTGTATGGTGCAAAACTCCTACTTCATTCCCACCCGCCCTTTCCCTTGTCTTCGTTGCCGCACGCTCAGCCTCCTCCTTCTTCTACCGCCACTCAGCTCTCTTTCCTGCCGCCTTCCTTCAGTCTCAATTTTTCTTTCAACCAAGTGGTCACCAACTGAGTGCTTTATTTCCCGGGCAATGTCGCGTATCTTGCTAATTAAGAATATAAAGAAGCAATATGTTTAGAAAATTAACTAAAGATGGGAATGGGTTAGAGAATTTTCTAAACACTGCGTATTTAAATTCGTGAGAAATTGAACTATTTTAGCATAGTACATTTCAAAATAGATATGGTAATTTGGAAAAAAATTGTAAATATTGTAAAGTAATTGTATAATAATAAAATCCTGATAAATATTACTCTTGTAGTGTAGTAACAGTAAATGTCAAAGATTATTATATCCGTCGTGCTCGGTGTCATTTGCATATGCGCGTACATTTGTCTCTGCTTGCGTAAAGCAATTTAAAATGACTTCACTTGCGGCTATTGGGGAAATATGGAATACGGCGTTGCCTGATACGTGGCCACGCCATTTCAATTATTAGAATGATGGACATATTACGATACAAACGATATGAATTAACTAACATTTCTTTATCTTCAATTTCTTATATATTTAGCGCAGTATGTCCTGCATAAATAATAAAGAACAATGGGGCAGAACTGAGTGCCGATTGATGAAAGTAAGGATACGCGTCGTGTAGCAGAGTCGTGATACCTGTTGTATCGTAGGGCTGCGGGCTAATTAGGGCTTTGCGACGAATTGTCTAAACTTCTAACCCTAGCAAGTTATTGTTGTTATTTTAATGTAACCCACCGCGCGCACCCTAACCCCATAGACCCACGGACGAAAGATCAGAAAGTGTTACCTACCCAGGAGACGTACGTACGGACTTTCCTATCAAGATGTAGCGGAGCAAGTCGAGACACGGGGCCTATAGGCTGGGGTGCCTAGGTCGCCGTAGTGTATATATATTTGTATCGTGTTTACTAATAAAGTCAGTCTCAACAACAAATTCTGCGACTGCATCATCTTTACTCGTTGCTACAATCTGCTACAGGTTGCTAACTCGACGGATGCCGGATCGGAGAAAACAACAACATTTCCCAGTACAATATACCTATAATAGTGATAGGTAGATGCGTCAGAGTAATGATTTAAAGTACTCACCGGTAGAAGGACAAGAGTCGTGCGTTACCAACAGATCAGAGGTTCGACAACAGTCGTCGCACGAACTGTTGTCTGTGTATATTACCGGCACGCCCGCCCGCCCGTGACGCCGTAACACTGTCAAATACAATGTCACGCGACATGTAAAAAAGAGACATTTTTGTTCGTTGCTCCCTGTTTTTCGTTCACTGCTCCCAAGATATGTGACTGTTCAGTGGCGGATCCAAGACTCTAAGGAGGGGGGGGTGAAAACAGGCGGGGGTATGGGGGTCCTCCTCCAGAAAATGAGTATGCCGGAGTATCAAGTACCCCGGAGATGGTATTTGAGGCACTTTTGAGTACATGTCGCGCGACATGTAAAAAGGAGACATTTTTGTTCGTTGCTCCCTGTTTTTCGTTCACTGCTCCCAAGATGTGTGACTGTTCAGTGGCGGATCCAAGACTCTAAGGAGGGGGGGAATCTATATTTGGTTGGGCAGTCTCTATGTGAAATTTTGAAAGTCAATTCCTGAGATACCCATGCAGTCGTGACCGTTACAGAACCGGTGTGGCAACAGCTGGGCATAAATCTGCGCCTTGAGTACTCACGTACGCTGCCTCATCCAGGTCTACTGGTCCGGGGACCAGGGTGACTGCCAGAACGTACCTGGGTACGTCCCGGTATAAATAACCCAGAACGTCTATACCAGAACGTAACCACATGACACTATAATTTAGAATAATGGTTAGGGTTGGAATTAAGGGTTAGGAGTTAGAGAATCAGGTTTAGGCTTAAAAACTCAACCCGCGGTTGGGTTCGGGTAGGGGTTAGGGAGTATGCATGCGTAGGCGAGTGCCCTAGACTCGTTAGTGGAGGTAGGCTATAGGTACGGGTCCGGCATATTGATATAAGTACCAGGTGTAGTTCGCGCGTATATCCGGACCGAGTACCCAGGGTACTTCCGGCAGTATACCGCCCCGGGGGACATATATATAGACCCTATCAGCACTAGTAGTAGTAGTAGTACTAGTAGTAATACTAGTAATAGTAGTACTAGTACTAGTACTACTAGTAATAGTACTAGTACTACTAGTAGTAGTACTAGTACTGGTAACTAGTACTAGTAGTAGTAATTAGTAGTACTAGTACCGAAACGGTAGGGGCGGATGCCAGAGGGGGTTTTGGGTGACGGCTCAGCTTTCCATAGTTTCTAGTCACAGCTGGGCGGGTGAAGTTTTTTAGAAAAATGAGGCTATAATTCTCGTGCACTCTAGCTGATTCTTGAAAGTCCATTCTGAAGACTACTCCCAGTCTGTGACCGGCCGGTTTCTGACAAAGCGGTCGCAACCTGGCCTATAATGCTGCGGCCTGAGTATAGTATGCCTCAAGCGCTCTATGTCCAGCGGTACTGCCGGAACCGTACCCCTGGCTACGGTCCGGTATACAGAACGCTATCACCAGAACGCTACCCTGTCGCACCCTATTTGCATATGGTTAGGCGTTGATTCAGGGCTTACGGGTTAGCATAGGTTCTAGGGTTAGGTTCGGGTCTACCCCCGGGCTTACCCGCGATTGCCACTCGCGTAGCGCCCCGACCTCCTAGACCCCTCGTTCCAGTCCGGACGTACGGCCCCTTACCCTACGTCACCGCCGGTCCTGGCATTGATGTATGTACGCCGGGTACGTTCGCGGTATAGCCGGACCGTACCCAGGGTACGTTCCGGCAGTATACCCCGGGGGACATATATATAGACCCTATCAGCACTAGTAGTAGTACTAGTACTAGTAGTACTAGTAGTAGTACTAGTAGTAGTACTAGTACTACTAGTAATAGTACTAGTACTACTAGTAGTAGTACTAGTACTGGTACTAGTACTAGTAGTAGTATATAGTAGTACTAGTACCAGGGGCGGATCCAGAGGGTTGGTGACAGTTCCATAGTTTCTAATGCACCAGCTCAGGGCGGGCTGCCAACTTTCTTCAGACAAATGAGGGCCTCATCACGGTTTTGGTGCAGGCCTAGTGAATTTTTGAATAGTCAATTCTGAAGATACCCAGTCTGTGACCGGTTTCTGGAAACCGGTGCAAACTGGCCTAAATCTGCGCCTGAGTACTAGTAGTGCTCATAGGGTCTATGTCCCCCAGGGTACTGCCGGAACGTACCCTGGGTACGGTCCGGTATACCAGAACGTATACCAGAACGTACCCTGGTCACTATTTGATATGGTTAGGGTTTGGATTAGGGTTAGGGTTAGGATTAGGTTTAGGTTAGGGTTTCGGTCGTTACGGGTTCAGGGAGTATGCCCATGCGTTAGGCGAGTCGCTAGACTCGCTCACTGGGAGTAGGTCTATCGATGGTACGGTTCCCGGCAATTGACTATAGTACCAGGGTACGTTCCGGTATACGCGAACGCCATACCAACAGGGTACGATTCCGAGGACAAGTACCTGACACAGGGGAGAGAACAATAGAGAACACCTATACAGAACAGCACACATAAGTAAGTAGATAACTATGCTAGTAGTACTGACTTAGCAGTATAATACTAGTACTACTAATAATCGTTACTAGTACTAATAGTAGTTAGTACTAAGTACTTGGTAGTAGTATGTAGTGGTGGTGCGTAGTGGTGGTGCTGGTGCGGTAGCGAGCAGCAGCTAATTTATTGGTCTATTCTGCTAGCAGTAAGTATATTATAGCCTATAGGCCTATACATAATACAGTATCGTATTAATTTAGGTTTACATATTAGGGTTTAGGATTAGGAGTATTGAGAAAATCACTAATACCTGTTAGAAAAGAAAAATGCACAGCCTAATAATATTTAGCAAGGTATAAGGTATTTAACTTGTATACTATCTACTTTTAATAAAAGAAATTACCTGTTTTGGCATAGTGATTTGTGTACAGATCACTGCATGCGGGTTTAGACTCCAAGTCCACTGCCATCTAACGAGTCTTTTGGGCATTGCCTGCGTCTTTTTTGAATTTAAAGTTTAATTAAAGTAAATATCGCTATATTTCTTAAAGTAACGCTATATAGATACTATAACAAAGACGAGATCGTTAATAAAAAATATTTTGGTCCTAAATTTGGTCCTATATTTTGGTGTACGTAGCTATCGCCAACGTAAGCCTCGATGTATTCCAATATATACAGATCGGCAGCCAGTTGGCACCAAATAAGAAATGCTTGAACCATCAAACCCGAAATTGTAAATTGAATATACACTCTAATGATGTAGATAGTTTACTAAAATTCTTCTCTAGAGAAATCCAGCCTGTAAGCGCATTAGTGAATTGCAAGTGTGCGGTCATTGACCGCCATTGTTTAGCGATATAATATGAGCCTATATTCTACAATACACAGTGTATTGTTAGATAACGTATCTCAACAATACACAGTGAATATATGTTGAAAAGCAATCTGCTAAACAATACAACAGTGTATTGTTCGATACAATACACGTGTATTGTTAGTTACCAGATTATCTGGCATTAATAGAACTTTGTCCTGCTCTTTTAAGACCCCCCCCTCCCCCCCAAAAACAAAGTGCGCTTACCACGGTCGGCAGGCGGGACGCCCACCGAAAACAAACTCCCACAAAACCTCTCGGGCCCGGCCGTCCGTCGCTTCCGGCTCGCCTCGCTGGGGGCTGCGTGTTCCTCAAAAATAGTCCACACTTCACTATTAGAGCAAACAGACATGTATCGACAGCCAAAAAAAAACTTGAGACGAGAACAAAAAGACTAATAAAAAAATATAACAGAGACACAATGAAAATCAAATAAATTCTCTGAGCGTACAGTATGGCTAAAATCCACTGTCCACACTCACGACTCGACGTGTATCCAATCCGATTAAGGGATGCTAACCTGTATCAAACTAGGAGAAAAATTATAACTGAATGTATGTCATGACGTGTGAGCAAGACCAGTCGCAGAGTGGGGTTCCACGCCATCCCACAATAGCTATCCGTCAACGTCTAGAAATTCGTACGATTCGATATAAATTTGCGTCTTTAGTAAAACCTTGGTAGGGGCATCGCCCGGGCCACTCAATCTGGCTCTGCAGCGTGTTCGCCCCGGGTCGTAACGCGCTAGCATGTCCTATACCTTTCGCCTCGAGACGAAGTTGATATGCTAAGCTCTTGAGATTCCCTTGTGATGCAAGTCATGTTTTAGGTGGTCAGGGCACGGGGAGTCGACGAATGATAGAGCCGACACGTGCACCGGGGGGGGGGGGGGGCCGGAGGGGCCGAGGGGTTTCGCTGTCATGAGCAAGCCGAGTGGAAATACACGTGAATCACGGATGTCTAGTGGCATCAGACCTGGGAGATGCTGAGAAACAACAGCGATAGGAATGCGGAATATAAGAGAGCAGAGCCGTTTGAACAGATTTACGTTAACAATTAAAGCATAAACAGAATACAATAGTATAAAAAATATTAAAAGTAATTCATTAAGCATATATATTCCGTACATCACAATCCCGGGAGGAGTATGGCAGAGGAGGGTAGATAGATAAGGATGTTTTCGGTGATTATGCTAGCGTGTCTGATTATATATTATTATGTATTATATATTATATATATATATTATATTATATAGTTATATATATATATATATATATATGTATAATACAGTAATATAGTCGAGAAGTAGATAGGGAGTGGAGAGAGAGACGAGGGGGTGCGGCGTGCGCGGATGCGTAGCTGCGTGAGTGGATCTGAGTGGTGGTAGTTACGTAGGTAGGGGGGGAGTGGGCTATTAACTCTACTTTAATATACCTACCGTACTCGAATGAGTGAAGATCAGAACTGTAAATCACATCAAGAGCTAATACATCAACACAATTTGCTCATTAGTGTAGCTCCTGATATAATGTACCCTTGCCATGCCGAGTACCGCGGGATTAAGAGAAATTGTGCGAGGTTCAGAGGTCTCCTCTCCACAAATATGCCAACATGTACCAATACTGCTTTAGAGGTGGCCTCGAGCAGGCGATGTTGTCGTGCACGAGATGGGTTATGGAAACTGTGTCTAGGGGGTCCTCGAGTTGTGAGTGAGTTTGAGGAAGATGTTAAAGAGTGTGGGAAACAAGGGCGTTAGGGGTTGATTGATGTCGTAATGTCTAATCGTGCTGTGTACCCGGAAACGTGGGCTTCTGTACAGTATAGGCCTATCTAGCTGTACCGAACCTATAATAATCTGTAACTGATCACGTCGGCCTAGAAGAGCAGTCATACACCATGCTGCGACGATAGTCGTGTGTCCTTAACGAACGACATTTATAGTCAGACATAATTTGTGGGGATATCCAGAAGAAACTGGATTACTAGATGAAGCGTCGACAGAAGGAGGTCGACTGACTGATGACTTCGACGAAGACTGATATAGGCCTACTGACCGCTGAGCGCCGGATCTGCGCGGCATTCCGCGGCCGCGGCAAGCCGCCAGCGCGGGACGGGAGGTGAGAGTGGGCTGAGAGTTGAGAGCAGATGTACATAATCCTCCACAAGCGATAGTATATGTAATCATTAACACTAAGTGGCAGCACTAGTGAAAATGATGATAGTAAGCAACTATATCATTATATATAAAGTGAATGATAGAATCTAATATAATAATAATGAATAGATGTTATCTATAATATGATATAAGTATAGAGTGTTATGATGTAAGATATATGTATACAATTACACATCAGGTGGGGGGGCCGCCGTAACATCTTGCGTTCCAACTGCTACCCCACCCACACCAATCACAAGTACAAAAACAAAGCATGTAGTAGTCAAAATGAACAGATAAGTGAAACACTGGGTTTAAGATCATAGGTTTCACACAAGAAAATGAAACTGCACGAGTTTAGACACCAAAGTGGAGATAGTATAAGGGGTGGCCAAAAGGGGCCATAGGCCCCCTGTTGATCGAATGAAATTAAGTACCAAAATAGAAAGGCTGTACAAAAATGCCCAGTATATACAAATACCAATCATACCGGTAACTGAAATACATACGGCAATAACTCATTTATTCTGAAGTGGAGGACCCCATACCCCCCGCGCTGTTTCACACCCCCTCCCCCTCCTTGGAATCCTGGATCCGCCACTGAACAGTCATCGCATCTTGGAGCAGTAAATCAGAAAAAACAAGGAGCAAACGAACAAAAAATAGTCTCCTTTATTACATGTCAGGGTGACATGTACTCAAAAGTGCCATCAAAACCATCTCCAGGGGTAGCTTGATACTCCGCGCATACTCATTTTCTGGAGGAGGACCTGCCAAATACGCTCCCGCCTGTTTTCACCGCCCTCCCCCTTCCTTAGAATGCTTGGAATCCGCCCACTGTTAATCAGTCCACATCTATCTTGGAGCGTAAACCCGAAAAACAAGGAGCAACAGAACAAAATGTCTCCTTTTTACATGCGCGTGACATGTAGTCAAAGTGCGCTCAAATACCAATCTCCGGGTAATTGATACTCCGGCATACCATTTTCTGGAAGGAGGACCCTCATACCCCCGCCTGTTTTCACG
>NW_014577081.1:290566-300440 GCF_000485595.1 Priapulus caudatus
GGCTAGGGCCGCTTCTCCTAACTATAAACACCAGGTCTACGGATAAAATTATTACAGAAACATGCTGAGATACCCCTGACCATACTCAATGCAATTTCTCACAAAATACTACTCCTCTGGACATATTGCGATCCGCCAAAACAGTAACGTACCAGCTTTATTACATGTTGTATATGCAGCGGGGACTTTATGCAACATCTGCTTTCTATTTTTGAAATGATGTCTACTATAAAAATTTTCTCATAAAATATATGATAGGATAACGCCTCTTCTATTTAAATTCATAATTGTTTGAGAAATTCTTCTCTGTCTCCGAAGATATTGCGTCGATGCGTGGAGGCCGTTTCAGTTCGCTGCAGTATACGGCTGAACAAAAGTACGTAATGAAATGGCAAGGGGGGAGGTGGCGACTCGACAGTAAGCGCCAGAAAGAGAGCGTGAAGTGGCGTAGAAGAAGAGGGGCTGACGCCTGCGGCAACGAAGACAAGGAAAGTCGGCTGCGGAGATGGACAGTAGGAGTTTGGCACCATACAATCTAGGCCGCTCTCCTAATTAACAAACAGTCGACGAGATAAGAAGTTAGTATTACAGAAACTATGCTGAGATAACCCGCCTGACCATACTTAAATGGCATTTTCATCACAAAGATAGCTATTTCGTACGATTATTCGCTCGCTAAAACATAACGTAGCCAGGGTTATGTACTGACTGATATTTGCAGTGGGGACCTACAATGCAAGCGTCTGCTTCTATTTCTAAGTAAGTCTAGCTGATAACATTTTCTATAATATTATCGATAGGATAACACCTCTTCATTTGAATTCATAATTTTTGCGCACAATATCCTTCTTCTTCGAAGATATTGCGCATAACGCGACGGCAAGTTTCATCGTGCAGTACGGCCTAAATAAAAACAAAATATCGCTGCTGAAGGGAAGAGGTGGGAAACTGAGGAAGGCAGCAGCGGAAGACAGCTGAGGGGCGGTGGGCAAGAAGAGGAAGCTGACCGTCGACAACGAAGCAAGGGGAAAGGGCGGGCGGGGCTCAATGGAGTTTTGCTCAAACAGCTAGCCGGCGCTCTTGCTAATTATAAACACAGCGTCGACGGACATAAGATTATTTCAGAAACCTATTGCTGCGATACCCCCTAACCATACTAAATGCATTTCTCATTACAAAATATAGTCCTTCTGGTCGAGATGTTGCGCATGCGCTAAAACAGCTAACGTAGGCCAGCGTTAGTACTAACTGGTATATGCAGTGAGGGACTTACATGCAGGTCTGCTTCCTATGTCTTGAATTTGAGGTCTAATGATGACATTTTTATTATATAAATCTATGTTAGCGATTCCTCTTCATTTTAATATCATATAGTTGCAAAGTATTCTTCTTCTCGGGAGATATGCGCATGCGCCGAGCACCGTTTCTAGGCTGTATAGTACGGCCCTAAATAAAAGTAGAGTATATTAGCTTGCCTGAGCGAAGAGAGGGGAGGCGAAACGCAGGAAGGTGCAGGCAAGACAGTTCGAGGGCGGATGGAAGGAGAAGGCAGGCTGAGTGTGCGACAATGGAACAAAAAAGGAATGGGCGGGCGCGGGATAAAGTAGGAGTCTTGCCGTTATACAGGCTAAGGCGCTCTTTCTAACTATAACACAGGCTTACGGATAAGAATGATACGGAAACTATGGTGAGATACCCCTGACCATATAAATGCATTTTTATCACAAAACTATAGCTCTATGTGGTGAGAAAATCGCTGCGTAAAACCGAGTAACGAGCCAGGTTATGTACTGGTTGATTGATTGGTACACGCATCCAATGGCGTCAACAGGCGGGTCAGTGGGGACATGCCCCCGCCCTTTTTAAAAGTGGGGGACGTCATATCATTTCCCCCTTCACTTTGTTGGATCAAGAACATGAACTTTAAAAAGCACTTCCTTCTTCTTGCTGTCTGCGTGTTGATTGCTTCAACCCTATGGGAACATACTTATTTCCACCCCATACGATAATTTCTTACCCACCTGTGTACAATTCCAAATCCGGCGCGCAACGCTGCCATTCCGCGGCGTAGGGTCCTACATATGTATTTTACGTTGCCGGCGAGCGGGCCGAGGTTAAGGTTTGCGACGATAGATCAGTACTCATAGGCCGCACTTGAAAGTGTTGTCGCGGATCAAAGTTTTTTTTTAAATGAGAGAAATTCTCTGAAAAGGTGTATGCGCCTTAAAGATATGAATGAAAAATGGGGTGGAAAATGCCTCAGATCACACCACAGAGAATTCTGTATTTTCTGATAACTACTAATTTTATCGCATCATAAACTTTGCCTGCATTTTTACATTTACAATGATTAAACGTCTGTTTTAAGACCCCCCCCCCAAAAAAAGTCACTTACATCGGGGGGCGGACGCCTCTCACCCGGCTCGGTCGCTGGCCCTCCCTCAGCTCTGCTCCCCTCAAATGTCCCTTCACTTGTTGAGAAGCTGTTGACGCCCTTGAGCGCTACTATAGAGGCGCCGATGAATCTAAACTCTGGCGTAGTACAGCGTAAAATACAACTTCCACACTCACCACCGTCGACGGATTGTATCCATCCGTTTGCGGCTGCTACCTGTAGTCAACTAGAGAGAAATATACTGTGGTGTCTGCGTGTGCAAGAAGTCGCATGTTTCAGATAAATAGCATTCGGTCAACGTCTGACAATTCGTCGTTCGTAGCGATCTTTGAGTAAAACCTTTAGGGGCACGCCCCCGGCATCATCTAGGCCGCAGCGTGTGCGCGCCCAGGGGTCGTACGCGCTACATGGTCTAACCCTTCGCCCTCGAGCGAACCGTGAATGCTTAAGCTCTGAATTACCCTTGTGATAAGTCATGTTTCATGTCACGCACATCACAGTATTAAGGCCACACATCACGCCCACAGTTTCCTTCATACAACCGGTGGGAATCAAACGTGATCGACGGATGCTGTGCATCGACCTGGGAGCTTGAGACACGCAGAGTAGAATGCGGGAATATGAGGCAGCCTAGTGAACAGTCGTGTACAAATTCTAACCATTAAAAACAAGTACATGTATATATTAAGTGATTAATTAGATATATAGTAATAAATAGATTCAGAAGTAGATATGGGATGTTTTCCTATTATCTACTTCTGATATATATGTACTAGTATACATTACATATATATACTATATTATAATATTATATATATATATGTATGGTATAGTACATATATAGATGCAGAGTAGATAATAGGAAAACATCCTGATCATCTTACTTCTGATGAATCTTTTATTACTATATATGCTGATTATTACTTTAATATAGTACTGCTATTGAACGAGTGAAGAATGAACTGTGAATATTAATCAAGAGCTAATAATAAACAAATTTGTCATTATTAGCTTCTGATATAATGTATTGCCATTGCCGAGTAGGATTGTAAAGAAATTTTGCCAGTTCAGAGTCTCCTCTCACAAAGTTATGCCAATGACAAGTATGTTAAGTGCCTCACTAGCAATGTTGCGTGGACAGATTGTTATGAACTGTTCTAATTCCTCAGTTATTGAGTTTAGAATGTTAAAAGTTGAGACAATGCGTTTTATTATGTCGTAATTCTATCGTCTGTGTACCGTGCTTTGTACTAATAGGTATCAGCTGTACTCGAACCTATATAATCCTGCTACTTATCACGTGCCTATAAGCATATAACATCCATGCTGCCGACGAGTATTACGGTGTCCTTACGACGACATTTAGTAATAATTTGTGGGGAGTATCCAGAAGAACTGGATACTAGAGAAGCGTCGCGCAAGGCGAGGTCGGACTGAACTGATGACTCGACGAAGACTGATAGGCCTACTGACCGCTGAGCGCCGGATCTTTGCGCGCAGTTCGCGCCGGCGGCAGGACGACGACGGAGTAATCTAATAGCAGCTTACTCCTTCAACGCCGTAGTATATGTATCATTTACCACTGTGGCAAATTAGTGTAATGATATAGCTACACTATACATTATAATATAGTGAATATAGATGTTATATATATATAAGTGATAGATGTTACTATATATATGATATAGTATAGTGTTATGATGTAGGTATATGTTCATACACATCAGTGGCCGTAATTCTTGTTAAGTGTACACAAGAACACAAGGTACACAGCATGTAGTCAAAATGACAGTTAGTGACACCTGTTTAGGGAATAGGTTCACAGGAAAGACCACGTTTGACCCAGTGGGCATAGTTAGGGGGGTGCAAAGGGCATCGGCCCCCTGTTGATCGAGATAATATAGTCATAAATGAAGTGGTACAAAATGCCTCAAATACATCTCGGTACTTGATACTCCGGCATACTCATTTCATGGCGGAGAGACCCCAGACCCCCGCCTGTTTTCACCCCCCCTCCTGGTTCCTGGAGGCCGCCCACTGAACAGTCACACATCTGGGGAGCAGTAAACGAAAAACAAGGAGCAACGAACAAAAATTGTCGCCTTTTTACATCGTCGCGTGACATGTACTAAACAAAAGTGCCTCAATTACCATTCGGCTGGTACTGATATCTCCTCGGCTACTCATTTCTGAGGTGAGGACCCCAATACCCCGCCTGTTTTACCCCCCCCCCTCCTTAGAATCTGGGATCCGCCACTGAACAGTCCACATCTTGGAGCAGTAACGAAAACAAGGAGCCACGAACAAAAAAGCTCCTGTTTTACATGTCGCGTGACAGTGTACTCAAAGCTGCCTCAAATACCATCTCCGGGGTACTTGATACTCCGGCCATACTCATTTTCTGGAGGGACCCTAATACCGCCCGCCTTTTTCACCCCCCCCCTCCTTAGAGTCTTTGATCCCGCCACTGAACAGTCACACATCTTCGGGGCAAAGTGAACGAAAAACAGGGAGCAACGACAAATGTCATCCTTTTACGATGTCGCGCGAATGTACTTCAAAGTGGCCTCAAATACCATCTGCGGGGGTACTTGATCTCCGCATACTCTTTCTGGAGGAGGGACCCCCATACCCCGCCTGTTTTCACCCCCCCCCTCCTGTAGAATCTTGGCATCCGCCACTGGAACAGTCACATATCTTGGGAGCAGTGAAGAAAAAACAGGGAGCAACGAAAAAAAATGTCTCTTTTTAATGTGCGCTGAACATTGGTTAAGTTGACAGTGCTTACGGCTCACGGCGGGCGGGCCCGGCCGGTATATACACAGACAACAGTTCGTGCGACGACTTGTTGTGAACCTTTGTCTGTTTGTAAACGCACGACGTCTTTGTCCGTCTTACGGTGAGTACTTTAAATCATTACTCTGACGCATCTACTATCACTATATAGGTATATTGTACTGGAAACTGTTGTTGTTTCTCCGATCCGGATCCGTCGAGTTAGCAACTGCTAGCAGATTGTAGCAACGATAAGATGATGAGTCGGCAGAATTTTGTTTGTTTGAGACTGACTTTATTAGTAAACACGATACAAGATAATTATACACTTTACGCGCGACTAGGCACCCCAGCCTATTATGGCCCCGGTGTCTCGACATTGCTCCGGCTACATTTTCGGTTTGATTTTAGGGAAAGTCCGTTTACGTTACGTTTTCTTGTTTCCGGGGTAGGTTTTAACAGTTTCGATCTGTCGGCCGTGGGTATTGGGGGTTGAGGCGTGCGGCGGTGGTGGTTGTATGGTGCCAAACTCCTACTTCATTCCCACCCGTCCTTTCCCTTGTCTTTGTTGTCGCACGTTCAGCTTCCTCCTTCTTCCACCGCCCCTCAGCTATCTTCCCTGCCGCCTTCCTTCAGTCTCTCACCCCTCTCCCCCACAGCACATTATATCACGTACTTTTATTTAGGCCGTACTGCACGACTCAAACGGCGCTCGCGCATGCGCAATATCTCCTGAGAAGGATAGTATTTTACAAAAATTATGAATTTAAAATGAAGAGGGGTTATCCTATCATAAATTTATATAGGAAAATTGTATCAGTTGACCTCGGTTCAAAAATAAGTAGCAAACCTTGCATGTAACGTCTCCGCTGCATATACCAATTAGTACATAACCTGGCTACGTTACTGTTTTAGCGCAAGCGCAATGTCTCACCACAAGAGCTATATTTTGTGATAAAACTGCATTTAGTATGGTCAGGGGGTATCTCAGCATAGGTTTACGTAATAAATTCCTATCCGTAGACCTGTGTTTATGGTTAGGAGAGCGCCCTAGCCTGTATGGTGCAAAACTCCTACTTTATCCTCGCCCTCCCCTATGTCCGAGACCCAATTCCCCCTATATAAATATAAGCATTACGCGGCAGTTTTTATAGGCTATTACGATCCAAAGTTTTGTCGATATACTGTTACAGCTCAAATATTTACATGTCTGAGCACTTTAATTGAACAACTTGTATTCATATTTGTTCTTTTTTTTAGGGGTCTGCAAGTGTTAAAGTTAAGAAATCAAATATGATAAATGACATTAAACATGCTGGTTTGAATATGGTTGACATTTGACCCAAATTTGATAGTTAAATATCAAAATAGATTTGTATCTATTTGAGTACTGAATGTAAATAAAGAATAGAAAGTTATATATAATTACTGGATTGCTAAATTGGAGGCATCGATGTGATTTGGAATTGTAAATGTATGCCAAATAATGTTTTCTTTTATAGAGATAAAATACCCGATTTTTATTGTGAGTTATTTGCCGTATGGCTTCATGAGAGAAAGTATTCAGGTGATTTCTCTTGTCCGTATGATTTTGAAGACACTATATATGAGAAATGAAGTGGTTGAAAAGAAGTTCTATATATAAGGGAAAATGTTGTTTCATCAAATAGAATTTTTTGTACATTGGAGATTTGTTGGAAGATTCCAGCTATCTGCAAATCAACAACATGAAAAGAAAGTTAATAAGCAAAGCTGGTCGATGGATCAGTGGTTTCCTCTCAAGCTAATCTAGCTAAATAATGGGGGCCCGGGTGGGGGCATATTTGGGGGGGGGCGTACGTCTGGTGGGCACACCCCACCAGTGAAAAATTCTGGCAGCGCGGCCATCCACGATACATGGGACTATGCCGAACATTTTCCAATTGGTTCCAGAAGGTTTCCTTTCAGCTAGTCTAGCTCAATTTTGCGGTCCCGGTTATGTAAGTCTGGCGGATACGCCCCACTACTGAAAATTTCTGAGAGTGTCCATTCATGATACCTGGGACAGTGCCGAACATTTTCCAATAGGTTTCATGGGGTTTCTTCTCCAGCTAATCTAGCTCAATTTTGGGTTGCCGTTCAAATGACCCGGCCCACTCACCACACCCATCACGGTGTGCCCGGCAGACGTCCATATCCTTACATGGGTATGTACATGAATAATTGCTATATATGACAATCGGTTTCTTTTCTAGCTAGGCTGACCCCCCTGGGCTTTTGCTCTTGAATTATTCTATTATATTTATAACTCATTGACCTAAACCACGGCATTACTCAGCAGGGGTATGATGATACAATAAACAAATATAGTCCCCTCTGAGCCCTCTCATTCAGGGCAGGTACGCGCGTCTATTAAATTGTAATAGCTTTTGACTTCCCGAGAAAAACGTTACGAAAAGACTTACGAATTCGAAAAAAAATTGTTTGGGATGTAACCACATATATCTACATATAGATCGGCGTACATGCGATATGAAGATATCCATGCTACCTATAGATGGTTCCGCTACCCCTACGAAACGGTACAATTTATCCACAAATCTCAGGCATGAAATTTCCTACTAAGAAATTTCCCATTACTCCCTCCACTCATCCAATGGAAAGCGCTGTACGTAACGTCGACTCACGATCCGCGTTACGTATGGTTACGTTCGCCCACAGGTTCGCCCCTGCGGCCCCATCATCTCTGAAAAATCATAATATCACCGGCGACTTTGAACGTACCGGGAATGCAGCATGATGTATGTTTCAAGGTTTGTATGCGTATAAGTCAGAAAGATAGTATTGACCGATTGGCAAACAACATATTAAGTGTTAAATATAATTTACGACGAAAGTAATACCGTGTATCGTATAAGGTATATCGTGTTTTGCAGCAGGAGGTGCGTGCTGTAGCAGCCTGCATGTAGCCATGCATGCACTAGCGTAGGTGTCGCTCAGAGTAACACCCATATCGTTACTTTCGTGAATGTGGGGGTACACTCTTAAAAATTAACAGAGGTCTTCTTGAGGGTGTTGTTTAATAATTTCTAGCAAGAAATCTGTTATTTGTTGTCAGAAAGGCGGGACAAAACGTCGTTTGACTGAGGGTACTCAGTTACTCACCTTGTTTTGACTGTTTCTCACGATTTCAACGCTCGCGTATTTCATGCGATTTCACTTACAATCCGTCTGCTACGGCCCTCACATTTATCTTCGTATTTCCGCGCGTCATTTACGCACTTATATTGCGTGGTGTCCGCAGTCAATTACCTCAACAAACGTTGATATTGGGTATTTTCCGCGAAAGCATGAATACACAGCTCTAGATATCGCCATTTCTGTAAATTTGCCTTAGATGTACACGATCGATCGATGTATACGGCATGCTAGCAGGCCGCTGCGCGTTCAGAGTCGCACTCACACGCCACATTACACATTACACAGCCCGGCTCCCATTCGCCACTTCGACTCATTCATACTTCTCTGACATACACGTACGGGTACCCACGCTCCACGGACGAACGAGGGAGTGGTTGACCTTTTCCCTTAGCATGCAGGGGTATGCCACACATGGGAAAAACTTCCACCTTTATCTATCTGCATATATACAGCCGCACTTGAGTATGTGTGGTCGCAGGATTTATATATTCCAGGTGGCTCCATAGTGTCCATTGTGGGACATGCTCCGCTGGATATATACATACCTATGTCCTACACTTTTTACTACAGAAGGATTTAGATATGCATATACATCCCTACCTCGGTGTCCAGCTCTACGCTCTATATATACCTGGCATACCTACTATACGCGTCGCTGAGTAACACTCCTCAGTATATATGGCGTAGTGGCGCCATCTATTGGAGGAAAAAATTTCTGATTTTTAAACCTGGGGGTGTCAAATAGGATTTGTCCGTAGATGTCTACTGCTCTATGCATGTGTGTTGCCATTATTTTTATTGTTTACCTGGTTATGTTTTTAATTACCGTATGTAACACAAGCTATTACATAGCCGCTACCACTACCAGCTTGCATGCAGTGATTGGGAGGCAGAATCGGGAGGTGGTGCCACAGCATGCATATCAATTACAGTCTATGCTGTAACTTGAAGCTCACTGCAAGTGAAGAGTTAGCTCTAGAACTATACTATAGTCCTTCACTGTGCCACAAGCCTGCACGTGGCAGAGCGAAGGGCTATACTAGTTCTAGAGCTAGTGAAGAGTAGTAATTATGTTCTAAGTTTAGCAGCAGCAATTACATAATGCCAAGTGCAGTGTTTCCCCTGGCCAAAAAGGTCTGTGAGGTAGTAATTTGTGTAAAATGGTGCAATTTGGTGCATTCTAAGCTACTTTTATGCATTATAAGCACTGTGCTATGGAAGAACAGTGATTTTCGTCAGCGAGGCGGTGTTTTGAACAAATTTCTGTGTGGCGGCTGAGAATTTGAGCGAGGTGACCTGCCTCGCTCGTGGCAATGCAGGGGAAACACTGCCACGGGCTAACTAATGTTGTGTGACTGCTTTTATTATTATGCTATTATCATATCATTATTATTAGCTCATCAGACATAGTCAGATGCAGCTTGTAGAATTGCATGAGCGTGCATCCGTGCGTCCGTTCATCCGGCCGTGCGTCTGTGCGTCAACAGTTGGGCACAAATCTTAACCGCTCGACGTACGGTCACG
>NW_014577081.1:300450-302626 GCF_000485595.1 Priapulus caudatus
CACCCCGCCCCTCCCCCCCACCCCTCCCCACTACCCCTCCACCCCCACCCTCCCACTACCCCCCACCCCCACCCTCCCCCACCCTCCACCCTCACCCTCCCTCACCACCACCACTACGCTCGCGCTCGACACATAGCCATGATAACGTTAATATAGCGAAGTCATTAAAACTACACAGCTATATCTTTATTACTGTACTACCGGTATAGCAAAGCCTATCAACGCGGTGGCGGGAGGGCGCACTTGATTCGGTTGCCAGTGAGTTTATCAGAAGAATAGCCAGCTACAGTACACGTCAGTTGAGCGCTGTCGCTCTGCGGCACTTGTATTATACATGCTTGTCTCCGTGCTATTGTTGCCCGTCAGTGCATAGGCGCCATATTCAATTTATATGTTCCTTTTATTGCATCTTAGGTGTAGCTTATAGTGCTCAGCCATTGTAATAATGAGGAGCAGCAAGCCATGAGATAATATATTATGCTAATTATCACCATTGTCATCTTGATCATTTCATAACGAAGAAATTAATTTGGTCTCAGTAAGAATTAAGTACTGATAAAGTTGGAACTCTATAACCAACTTTTTTACACCAATTATTTCATTTCTGCTCGTTGTTGTTGTCACTAATTTAGACCGAGTGTGATGGTAATGCAAAGGGTAACATCTCAGTTGGCCTACTCCCATTTCGCCTACACCCATTTCGCCTACTCCCATTTCGTCTACTCTCAGAATCAGCAATATTCCCATTTCGCCTACTCCCATTGTGCTATGTCCCATTGTACTCCCATTATATGTTCCAATTTTGTGTCTCCATTTTTGTCAAGTTGTGTTCTCATTATTTGTACCTATGTTTTCGTCTGGTTCCTGTAGTCTATGTATGCCAATCAAAACCATATTTTATTAATATTTATAAATGATCCGATTATTTAGTGAACAAACCGATCGTAGACGAAATGGGAATGGGGTAGATTTTGAGGGTAGACAAATTGGGAGTAGGCGAAATGGGTGTAGGTCAACTGGGAATTTTGCTGTAGGCGAAATGGGAATTTTGCCATAGGCGAAATGGGAGTAGGCCAACCAGGAATAAACCATGTAAAAAAAAAAAATAAAGCAGTCATATTGTCTTGTTGGATAGGTTCAAATTCTGATTGTCCTGGCAGCTTTTCTACTCCAGCGAGTCTCCTTTGCCATATACACAGTTCCCTGTGTAGGAAAAATATGTATATTAGTTCTATGACAATTACAGCAATGTATTATTGTTTCTTTATTCATCTCGACCTCACATCTTTGTCGAAGAATTATCCCTAGTAATTGGTTCCTAGGGATGAATAAATTCCACATTATGTATTCTCTAGGCACATGTAATCAATGTTCCATGTTGCTGTAATTAGTAGTTAAACTCGTGTAGTTTATTCTTGGCTTAAGGATTTGTCATGCCTGAAATATTTGCATTTATGTCAACATACAGAAAAATGTGGAGCAGACTGGTTTTTCGGAGATATTCTTAGATATACAGCAGTTTTTTCCACCAGGTGGCAATTAACATTATAGGGAGTAGAAATTGTGAAAGGTATATCTATTTATACACTTTTTTTATGATCATGCATGCATGTATGTTCTAGTGACAGATATGTTAGCTGGGTGTGATGATGACAGCATACATAACTGCTAAACTATGCATATATTGCAAAGGAGCAATAATAAATATAACTGCCATCAAAGCATCTCTCCTTCTCTCTCTCTGCCTCGGCTCTTCCCCCCCTCTCTCTCGTTTTCCTCTTCTCTATTAATAATTTATCTCACTGTCTTACTTTCTGTCTTTCTTCCTCACACTTTCTCTGTTTAACTTTATCTCTCCTTCTCTATCTCCGTTTTTCTCTCTCTGTGTGTCTCTCTCTCTCTCTCTCTTGCTATCCTTGGGTATATATTTCTCTCTCCTACGTTTCCTGGTTTCCTCTCTCCATTTACCCTTGTTTCCCTCTAGGTCTCTCCCTCGCTTTTTTTCGGTCTTTCGCTCTATCTGTTTCCCCTAGCTTTCTCTCTCTTTCTCTCACCCTTTCTCTCTCTCTCTCTCTCGTAGTTTATTCTTGGCTTAAGGATTTGTCATGCCTGAAATATTTGCATTTATGTCAACATACAGAAAAATGTGGAGCAGACTGGTTTTTCGGAGATATTC
>NW_014577081.1:302651-330562 GCF_000485595.1 Priapulus caudatus
CTCTCCTCTCTCTCTCTCTCTTTCTCTATCTCTCTCTCTCTCTCTCTCTCTCTCTCTCTCTCTCCTCTGCATTTTCTCCCACTCACTCTTCCTCTCCTCTTTCTCTCTTGCACTCTCGCTCTGTCTCTTTCGCGCTCTGTCTCTTTGTCTCTCTTTCTCTTCCTCTATTTCCTTCTACTGCCAACTCGCGCTCTCTTGTGCTCTCATTCGCTCCTCCCACTTCTCTCCCACTGTCTCTGTCCTTCTCGCAGTGCTTTACACACGGCAAGAGGCGTGAATTCCCTATCTGTCATGGTCTCCTTTCTCTGTTTTTCTCGCCTTGACACTGTGTGTCTCTTTGCGACGTTCTCGCTCTCTCTCTCTCTCTTTCTCTGTCAGTGCATAAAGGAGACAGAAGATATATACGTGCATGTGTGTACACACAATTAAGCGCGCGCTCGCGCACGCACGTGTGTTTGGGCGTGAGTGCGTGCGGGCTTGTGTGTGCATATATATGCACATATATCTTCTCTGACTCCCTTATGCACTGACATGTAACATTGTAAGCAGGTGAAGGCACACGCTATTACGCACAAGCGAGGGTTGGATGGAGTGTACTAAGGGCATGATCAATAGTGTGCGTTCGAATAGAGAATCAGTTAGAGGGCACACTATGCATATAATCTGTTGCCTTCAGTGCAAGTACCCTTCTCGAGCTGTACTTACTGCATTCTCTTTCGATTTGGTGGTGTGTAGACCAAGATGCTCAGTTAACGCGACCTCTCTACTCATTTTTTGCACCGGCATTATCCTTCCTCATCTCGCGGGTCCATGCAACTGTGCAAACGCTGGCCTCTTGCTTGGATAACTGCTGAGCTTATGAAAGGCATGCTGAAGCCAGTCTCTGCGTGTTTCATCACTTTACTGCGGCTCTGAGCACTCTGGAAAGCACCATGTAGTGGCGTAACACACTACATGATCACCCATGTCCTTGTCTTTGTTCATCATTACCGACCTAACAGTTGTCGCAGCATTGCTAAGCACTCATCCGGTTAATATTTATAGACTGTAAAGCAAGTCGTGAAACCATAAACTTCGTATAGAAGGGAATAGAAGTACATATGGATCTTCTTTGCCATTGCGCCATTCGTTTCAGTAGGTGATGGCGGTTTACTTTTAATGTGGTGGTAAAATTGTAAACAATATTATGCAATACAGTTTACAACGACACAGACGAACACGAGACTGTGTCAAACAAATGTGGCGATTGAAGGGACTTGGTAGCAGAACGGACCGTGGCAAACAATGTGTGGCGGTGGGAACGACTGGTTAGCAGAACGGACCGTGGCAAACAATGTGTGGCGGCGAGAACGACTGGTTAGCAGAACGGACCGTAGCAAACAATGTGTGGCGGTGAGAACGACTGGTTAGCAGAACGGACCGTGGCACCCCGTCAGCTTGCTGAAGCCCTACAGAGTGCCACGATGCATGTACAGCTTCATGCAACGCTGACGTGCGCAGAGTGAGCCGAGCCAAACGTTTGCATGCAACGTTTACCGCACAAAGGCTAGTAATTGATCAATGCCGTTCAGCTGTAATAATGGAAAGCGGAGCAGCGGCCTCTACTCACTGTACTACTCTCTTTACTCCGTGCATATAATGTAACAGTTGTTTTGCGCTGTGCGGTTGGTTGGGCGCGTATTAATCCATAATTTTTCATATATTTTGTATAGCTTTTTTTTAAAATCTGTGATCACGGCCAGGGACTGTTAGCAAAAAGTTCGCATTGTATGCGATCGAACAAGGTTTATTTGCAAAACAATGTCAGTTTCAAAAATGACTGGTGTATAACTTCGAAGTGTATATATATTATATAGTTAACGTCTATTTGTGTGACGGACTTCGTGGTACCCACGGGCATGCATTTATGTATATATACTCATGGATGGTTCTACCAGTTTCAGACTACTGTCTGCCTGCCTGCTGCCTGCCTGCCTACTGCCTGTCTGTCTGCCTGCCTACTATCTGTCTGTCTGTTTGTCTGCGTGCCTGTATGTCTGCCTCCTTGCCTGTGTGCCTGTCTGTCTGTGTGCCTGTCTATACCGGCCTGCCCGGCTTCCTTATGTATGGTATTGCAGTACTGGAATGTTGGACTATTGGCAATCATAGCTTGTTTCCAAGCCTCTTTGGTCTTCTCATCATGTGGTCCTTTTTTCATCATCTCCAAGAAGGTATGCTGCTGCACGTTGGCCAAATCTCGAACACGGATTTGGTGGGCATGCATGTCGTGTTATGGTGAGGTGGGTTGCTCGAAGGAATGAGTCTGATGCAAGAGCTGATTAGTTTAGTGCACTTGTCTAGCCAAAATCCTCCAAGTAGTCTCCATATGTGTACCACATTGCCATCTCAATATGGAGACCACCAAACATGACCACATATTTGTCATGTGTCACATTTCACCATGAGTTTGAGGCCAGTTCCAGTTTTTGCAATAATTCATATTTACATTTCATTTCTTGACAAGATTTTACCAATATTTATGCAAATATTTTTCTCTTGATATTCTAGATGATATAATTGCATTCCTCACCGCAAAGAATGTGTGTTTAGACACCAAGTTTGCCCTCCTAAGTGGCCTAGAAGCTGGGATATTGGCAGTTATAGGTTTTTACATAGCGGCCATCTTTGAATCCATGATGGCCCCATTCCTCATCTTGATGAAGTGGCTCCAATCAAAAATTGAAACCTAAGGCAATGGATAGTGCATGGAAAAAGTTTGGTGCTTTTATCCGGAATGTCCCCATCCTTCTCAAATCTGGACCTAAGCCACCTGACTACCTCTATGATCCGCTCTCACAACATTCTGCGCGCTGCTAGCTGCTGCAAATACTCGCCTGCTTCCGGCCACGGGCCATCCCGCGAGCAGCCTCACGATCGCACAAGCAATGCCAATACGGCCTACTAGGCAGCTAATGATTACACAATAAGAAACTTGCTGGCTGCAGTAATAACGCTGATAGGGTCTATGTCTCCCTTGGTACTGCCGGAACGTACCCTGGGTACGGTCCGGTATACCGGAACGTACCCTGGTAACTATCTGATATGGTTAGGGTTAGGGTTAGGAGTAGGCGTTAGCGAGACATCCCTGGACTCCGTCTAGTGGAGTAGCGCAGGTAACGGTGCGGCATGTTAGATAGTACCAGGGTACGTTCGCGCGGTACCAGGCGGAGACATAGACACTGGCAGCAGTAATAAAAATGAGCGATTCAGCGATAATTGCTGGCAATGTGTGATTAGAACAGGATGGGAAAAGAAGCGATTATATTGCCGCCCATCTAGATTTTGCCGCAAATAAATCCGCAGGGACTTGATTAAACCGTTGTGTAAGTGAGAAAAGGCCAGTAGAATATCGCGATGACAGTAGCCACAGCTACAGCAGCATCAGCGACTGCTGAGTGTGATACGATCAAACTTAAGGCACTATAGGGAAATCCACGGCGAACTGGCGATAGACAAAGTTCGTTGTCGCGATCCAATCTAACGATTCCGTCTAAATCGGTGTACCTAATTAGTGTGAAACAACGTTGAAATGGAAATAATGCCAAAAATGCCGGTGCTATATAAGTGTAAGCCCTTTTTTTAATTTCAGCGGTGCACTGAACGACCACTTAGGTCTACTCCTGCATACTAATCGCATGGGCTGACTACATGTGCAGTGACCGTGCTACCCTTGGGGAGTAGAATCTATTATGATCATGCGCGATTATTATGTATACACGAGGCGCAACGTTTCACTGGCATTCTTCCTCACGTACGTGTCCTTTCTTGGCTGATTTCGTAAGTGTTTCTGGCTTGAGATACTGGAATACTTGTTTAGCGGGCAGTAGCTTAGGCCTTAGCTACGTACTCGGGATTTCACGAAGCAAGAGAATATGTCACGTAGAATGCCTGTTCTGTATTCCATGAATTTTTTCCCATTTTCATTCCAGACAAATCTTGTTATACCTAGTTTTAATTGGAAAGATGTGAACGTTTCAGCTCCGCAACTGCCAGCAGTGCACTGATTTCAGACCATACGCACGCTACACGCTATATTTAATATACAGTATATTCCATTAAATGTGGTGGTGTGCGCGCGTGTCGCGCATGTGTGGTGCGTTTAACGAAAAAACAATGCATGCGAATTTTAGGTATGTGCTTTCGGCATGTAGTTTTGTTATTTTTAACGTATACTATATACTATATATATATATATAATATATATGTGTGTGCTGTGTGCGTCGCTGCGTGCGTGCGTCGCGTGTGTGCGTGTGCGTGTGCTGCGTGCGACGCGTTTCTAATGAATATGCTCGCCATCACATCTGCTATCTACGGTAGCATGTTGCTGCTTGTCTGTGTGCATCAGCAATAGCTGTAGCTCTAGTACTATAGCCCTTCGCTCCGTCCCATCGTCGCTTCCTGCGCGCGCGCGTGTGTGTGTGTGTGTGTGTGCGTGCGTGCGTGCGTGTTCGTGCGTGTGTGCGTGCGTGCGTGCGTGCGTGCGTGTATAGATAACCTAACTGTAATAGAATTTTAGCCTTAATTCTAACTCTAACATATGATGTGTTCGCTAGGTGCTTGATTGTCACTTGAACCTCGAAGATCAATAGAGAATAAAGAAATAAAGCGGTTACCCGCGTTTCTTTACAAATATCATCACCAAAACTGTGTGACAAATCCCACGAATCGTGCCATGGCACACTAGTATTGTAAACGTGAAAGGAAAAAACACATGCCTACACTAATATGCACATTACGCATGCACGCATACGCTCACATATCTAATGTTTTCATGTTATCTAAAAACATTCATGTTAAAAACATTCTACGATTTCATCGGATAGGCCGTGAGTGTTTCATTTTTTTGTAATTAGAGTTTCTTCGTCATATACAGCATATGCATATTTGTGTATATTTCTACGCTGTCGTTTATTTCTGTCTCCTTTTTAATTACGATGTTTGAAATTATTTTATTGATTGTATCGATTTGGTAACAGGAGCGTAGCTAACGGTGCAGGCACGTATACAGCTGCTGCCCGCTTATGACCATTAATCATGTGATTTACTGGAAACGCGGTTGATAAACCGAGATTTTGTTCAACCGATGTGTGTTACGTACTGGTGGCATGAACCAAATTTCAATTCAGTTTTCTGTTTGCGTGTTTCTGTCGATGATTGCTATATTTATGGAATGGCCTTTATTACCTAATTGCCTATTATTTACCTAAGGAATGGCTTCATTGTTTGGCTTTCATTGGTAAGGCTTTGGATTGGTTGTAATGGCTTTCATTGGTAACTTATTTACCTATATACCTTTATTACCTAATTACCTAATTTCATTACCTAAGGAATGGCTTCATTGTTTGCTAGTGCTGTACCAACTATATACCTACATACCGTAAATATTGTGAATTGGATACGTATAAACTATGTGAACAGGCGGGCTATTATGACGCTTGTGTGTAATAGCAAATAGCAGTGTGACATTTCATTGCGTCTACTATATGGTTGCAATGTGCTGCATCTCTCTGGCTGTACTGGGCCCAAGCTTCCAATGATATATTAGAGCATTTGATACGCAATATACACTTTTTCTAGTTATTGAATCCTATTTATATATAGTTTATGTAGCAATATTTATGATCGAGGGATCGAGGTTTAAACGGTGCGTGCTAATGTTCACAATGTTTTAGAACTTATGATCTACGTAAAGGTGCAATACTGCGGAAACACCTTTACATTAAATATATAAAACCACGGTATTGCAAGTGCCATTACGAGCGGGTTCATAATATCTGCCCAACTGACAGATGTTTGACTTTAATTAACCAAGTTCTACCCTTTCTCGCTATGGAGGGCTATAAAGTGACAGTTTCAAAGCTTTGCCATCACATTCTTACATTCTTATACCACGTCTTAGCATTCGTGGAATTAAAGCCAAACTAATCTTGCTTGAATATTTGTAAAGAGCTTCTCGTATTTTGATGATATATCAGTTGACAGTTCATAGTCGTAGTTTGTGGACATGAACCAAGTTTCAAGTAAATTTTACGCCTATTCCTGCAATTTTCTATCACGTTTAGCTGGTAGATGCTTCAAATCTTATTTTTCCCACGACGCAGTGATTGTTTGATATGCTGCAAATTATTTGCTCGGCTGTGTTCGTTGTCATGGAAACGCCAAAGTTAGATAACTGTTTGTGAAATCAATAGCTGTGGCTTTAAAAGCCGCTTAGCGGTTTGCAAATATGCTCTCTGCTGTGGCACCTCGGAATGAAACTGTCAGAAAATGTACGAGATTTGCCTGTGCGCTGTCGGTCACTCCGCTCGGCCACGAGCACGGTGAACGGCATCTGCGTCAAGCGAACATCTCTCCTTGCCTTCTCACCACACGGCAAGGCCGCGGTCTGTCTAGAAACGTAATTGGCAATCACTTGGTTTTCGATGAATTTTGGCGTTTCACACCAATCATGAGTAATTTCTGCCAGTCGTGCTCTAGAGAAGACATGCATGGGGCCTGAGATCTCCTGGATACACTTGAGTTTCGACGTGGTGACACTTCATACCTTGCATTCATCCTTATCGTTGACCATCGTATTGTGTCGTTATCGTGGCGCGAGCTATAGTATGCCTTTTATAAAAGATGTGCGTATGGCAAATGCACTGTATGTGTATATGTACGTATACGTGTATATGTACGTGTACGTGTATATGTATATGTACGTGTACGTGTATATGTATATGTACGTGTACACTGTATATGTACGTGTGGTTTTGTAGCAAAATGCAACCGACAACCTGCAGTGATAGGAATAGGAAATAACTAGATTCTAGTGTAATTAAACACATGCGGCCAAACAAGTAGTTAGCTGTCTTGCTATTTAGAAAGTTAGTCTTCTGCTGCTCCTTACCGTGATGATTATATTTGTTAATTCAAAGAAATCTTTTTAATAATTTGAGCAATATTTAGCATATATAAAGTTAATAGTAAAGTTCTTGCAAGGCTTGCACATAGTAGAAACCTTTTTTTTCTTTTTTCTTTTTTTGGTAATGTAATTGGTCTTGTAATGTAAGGTCTTGTTTGGTTTTCGACTGATCTGGCTGCAATTCTGTCCTGAACAAAAACGCCTGCTGGGGGTTATGTCAATATATTCTGTCATCAATCTACCCACAGCTGTGGAGTTGGATATAGTTCAGCTCTACTCTCTTGTGACTGATATGTCTTCTTATGCGATGTGTGTCTGTATGTCTGTGGAGGGCATGTGCATTCGAACAAAAATGGTAAGAGTCGCAGAACTGGGATAAATTATAACCTCAGAGAGTCGAAGGCAGCCATCGCAACAATGATGACCATCAATGGTATTCAGCCGTACATTTGCCCAAACAGGTTCTGTGAACGTCAATTTAAAATGTTGCTTCAAAGTCGCTCTCTCTGATAACCTTTTGTAACGTTGATGTACGTTTCGTTGTTGAAATGATGAAGTAGGAATCCAAACTTGTGTTTTAAACTGCATAAACGAATATCTGCTCACGTCACATCTCCTTGCACACAGGGACAAAGAAACGCGCACACGCGCGTTACTGGCGCGATCACAACCAGACTCCTCCACTCCTACATATCTGTCTCCCCTTTCTCGTCTCTCTCATCTTTCTTCTATATTTTACCCCCAAAACCCCTACATCTTGAGCGCACATGTCACCCGTTCTCCCATACCGCGTCCTACCTCCATTTCACA
This sequence comes from Priapulus caudatus, assembly GCF_000485595.1. Lineage (NCBI taxonomy): Eukaryota > Metazoa > Priapulida > Priapulimorpha > Priapulimorphida > Priapulidae > Priapulus > Priapulus caudatus. The sequence continues at coordinate 310,405 of NW_014577081.1, forward strand.
ATGACCCTAGAAACGCCCGACCTAAAACACGTTTACCATTCTCTATATAACATCAATCTAGCCGCACAAGATGCGCGACGCTCTGTCTACGACTCTACATAGACTGCCACTAAAACAACCCTGAGTCTAGCCTTACTCCGCGTCTCTAACTAATTTATGTAACATTTGTAAAACATATGTTACACTTTATTATATGTCCGTGTGTGTTTGTGACGTGCGTGCGTGTGTGTATATGTATGAATGTGCATGCGTGCGTGCGTGCGTGTGTGTATATATATGTAGGTATGTGCGTGCGTGCGTGCGTGTGTGCGTGCGTGTGTGCGTGTGTGTATATATGTATGTGCGTGCGTGCGTTTCGTGCGTGCGTGCGTGCGTGCGTGCGTGCGTGTATGTGTGTGTGTGGCACTACATCGGCATATACTCACTGCAGGGTTGATGTTTAGCTTCAGAAGCTGCTCGGTTATTTTTGTGCGATAAACTCTAGAATAGGGAAGTAAGAGATTATGCAGCTAGTGCTAGAGCAGCAAACGAGATGGCCAAAAATTAATTACCATAATACGATTAGTATTCGTTGATTTGCAAGTGATTTAATAACAGCGCGGAGAGTAACACATGCAATCAAGGGAAAATGAGGCGCGCACGCCTCTCCCCTAATACTGACCCTGGCATCCCAGAAACCCCAACTATTAACAACAACGGCCTCATTATGGGCCGTTCGCTTCATTTCCACTTCCTTTTTCAACATTCGCTGACCTGATTAAGCGGTCGTCGTGAATGCTGATATTTATGTTTGACCTTTGCGAGCACGATTGTGTATTGTCGCGGGTTCTCAAGCCATCTCGGCGTGTGCGCGCGAACTCAGGCCGGCTTGTCCCCGTTTTCTAGGGGAGAGTGCATGGTGTGATTGTCATGCAGGGAAATCAATAAAGAGATTGGCCGTTTGATTTTTGCAGCTAGCCGAGCTTGCGAGCGTGCACGATGCCATTATGTAGCTACTAGCCACATGCGCGCTCTCGTCCCCTTTCTTGCTCTTCTTTTCCTTCTTACCTTCCTGCGTCGTTCTCCTATCTTCACTCTCTCCCTCGTTCTGCCTCTTCTTCGATGCGTGTGTGTATGTACGTGCCATGCTTCTGTGTACGTTTCACCAGTCTTCATTTCTTCCGTGTCCTTCTTTCGTCATTTACGGTGGCCTGTTTCTGTGCTTCGGGCACATCGGCTGCTAGATGTGCTCTCGCTACAGACATATTATGCTAAGAAAGCCGTATAGTCACAATGACTTTGTGCTCATGCAATATGGATGGCATTTTCTAGTATGCGAAAAATCTTATGACGTACACACTTCGCTCGGTGTGTGATGTATTGATCCGTCTTATAATTGCAGGTTATCTATGACAATAAGGTGGCCAGGCAAATTTGCTACTCGGATGAATGTACTATGTGTCTAACATGGGTTAAACAACTTGTTTGTCACGCCGAAGTGTTGTTTTCGTCTGTATCTGTGCGTTGAAATTTGTTGTTATTTGTTATTATTGTTGTCTGTTCTCGCGGGTGTTCAAACGCCGGTCTTTTACGGACACATTTGTTCTTCGGCGACATATCGCAATGTTATTATTATTATTATTATTATTATTATTATTATTATTGTTTTGTTATTGTTGTAACCATGTACATCGTCAATGAGGTGTGTGGAAGGGAAATATCCCACCGGGGAAGATTTTCCACTGAGTTTCCTTGTTTACGGGAGTGAGTATTGGTAGCAGGAATTCGTCACTGAGAGACTTACATCTATCCCTCTCACTGTTTTACTTCGCATGACTCATATTTTGATTCCCATGAGGTTGCCGACAAAAGGTCACGTTGTACTGTTTGTAACTTGAATGGATTCGACAGGCAGGATACATTCACACTGGTCATGGCTACCAGGCTACGTGCGTGTTGTCCGAATGATTATTCACCCGGTCGCTGCATAATTGATTCTGAACTTTAATAATTAACAGAATAGCCACTTCCATTAATATTTCATTGCGAAAAACTGCAAAGACGTGTCCATGTTTTCTAATTTGGGCAGGAACCCTTATGATGTTGTTTTGAAGTACATGTGTCATCGGTATTGTTATGACCATCCTTTGACCGAATCCTTTAAATATTCGATTTACATCGTCTCCACTGATGACTATGACTCTGACTGACGTAGATGAATTCAACCTAATTAGCGCATATTATTGTGAAGATTAGTGGTGTATGAAAATCTACGTGAAAGGGATTGTCATTATCATATATTTCAATTGAGACGTGTAGAATTTAATAATCATGTATATTTTCTCATATTAAATGTAATTTGCAGAACGGACATCCGTGTCAGACCGCATATTTATAATTTTATAATTTTTTTAATTTGTGTGTACTGTTTTGTGTTATTACTGCTACGCCAGGCAAGGGTATCTTAAATTTGTTTGATGCTGATAACTCGATACTTCGTGCGTGGGGTGTATTTCTTGGCGGCAAGGTGAAGACCACTACCCATGATTTTAGCCGTTCTGATATTCACTGAAGATATACATGGTTGATATCTAGCATGGTACTCAATGTCGTTCAAATTGAACTATTACTATATTATTATATTTAGCTAGTAAATATTTATGCAATCCAAATAGAATTAGAATAAACTTATTGCATTCTCCGTTGTTTACTCAACGAAAGCATCCAAACGTGTGAACACGTGCCTTTATTTTAAGATGGTTGCTCATTTTTCCTGCATAAAGACTCCCGTTTTGTAATTTAGTGACTAAAAAGTGTGTAAAGTAGAGCAAGCGTGCTAGGATTACTACGGATTTTGTCACTACTCGTCTGATGCGAACTTCGGGCGACTAAGATGTCGACAAAAAATCGTTCCTCCGGTTTACATTTACGGTAAGTTAGATCGTAGACGAACGTTGCGTTGGCGTTGTTCGGGGGGTGTGTAGCTCGTAGGTCGTCGCTGTGCTTGACGTCCTGTTACATCGGCGCCTCCTCATACTCTACCGCCGCCTCTGTTGCACGGCGCCAGGGAGGTTTGCTGGGGCAAATGTAATCGTATATACGAGTGCACCCTCCGAAAAGATCTGCTTATCATTTGCATCTCTCATGAAAGCGATCGGCTAACCCGCTGTTACTGTTGCTCTGCGATTGTAGTCTATGAGCGGGGGGGGGGGGGTTCAGTCGATGACCCCGCCGCTGCCGATACTCCTTTCCGCTTTCGATTCCACGTGCGTGAGCTGGGACGAGATTTCATATCGACGTCGCGTCGCTCGCGTTATTGGTTGGCTGCGCCTGGTGATCGGCAGCTGCGGCACTCATCTGGGAGGGGGATGTTCGGCGTGCAGTAGCTGCAGACGAAGCGTGTGCTGCGTGGCTGCTGCTGTTGTGCATGCACGCCGTCGTCGGTTCGCTTCGCCGTGTATATCCATCCATCCACTCGCGGCTCCGGGGTGCTATATCCGTCTCTGTGTCGGAGCGCGATTGTGTCAGTGTCTGCCAATCTTGTACGGAGTGGTGGGTGCATCGCGCTGAGATAACTCGCCGGACAGTGCTCGCGGTTTATCACCGGCAGACGCCCGATGAGGTGATCCGCACGCCGCGCAATGTGATTTGGAGCCGCGCGGAGAGCACTGCATTTACCGTTACTGATATACAGTAAGAGAAATTTCTTCGCAGTGCACGATGCCTATAGATTTACTGCCTTGTGATCGTCATCTTTGTCGCCGTGTTTTGGATATCCAGTAGACAGACCACCTATAGGATGGTGGGATTATTTATTTAGTGATGTAATTAGAAGGCAATAAGCGCGTTCATGTCGTGCCTAGTCCCGCGCAGTTTGTGACTTTGTGATAGCGTTTGTGTTTATGTACCGTTTCTTATGGCGTATATGAAGTGTAACGATCGAACCTTGACGGGGTAATTGGGTGTCAAGAAAAAAATGAGCAGAAAATATTAAAATGCGCTGCATCCGCATTTGCATACGTTTAATGCGCGTGACCTAATTCCTTATGAATGCGGAAGATGGTTTGGATGCTCGGTGCAGCGGTGAGTATAAGAAGTGGTCGGGTGAAAATAGTTGAAACTATTTACAAATTAGTCATAATGCAGGATAGCTTTTCTAGCCAACAGTACGCCCGTGTCAGATTGTTGGCTCTGTATATAAATACGTAAATATAAATTAGGGGTCGACCGCAGCCACTGCACCCCCTATTTGCACAAGGCGGCTCTTCTATGGTGCCAGCTTCCAACTATAATGAGGGTGTTAACGACCATTCTTATATCGTTGAGGGACTGGCATCAGTTATCTATACAGAAGTGTGACCGGGCAGCAGAGAACCCCCTCCGGAGCGTTATCACGAACTAATCACTGCGGTCACTTTAAGATTAATCAGATGCTAATCTGAATGCTCATCATGATTTACATATAAATTGCGCTAATTAAAATATAAATATGAACTTTTACCCTCTAAAACGGAGAGAGTGTCGCACGAACGCGTGAAGTTGTTCCCGCATGTGAAGCCATTTCTAACGGCTGAAATCCTAGTAGGCATGCATGGTTAGATTGTGTGCTTCATCCTAGTACTGTAGAGAAAATAGCGAGAGAGAGCGTACGTATGAGAGAGGAAGAGAGAGAGAGAGGGCAGTGAGAAGGATAGAGTGCCAAAAGAGGAAGCGAAGAAAAAGGCTACGAAGCATAACAGCGAGGAAAGAAAATCGAGAAAGGGGACCGGGAAGAGATGCGGAATTTCCTTTCTAGTATGACTCATGGTCGTTATTGATTTTCGTTTGGCCGCCTGCAAAAACCAAGTTGTTCAACCTCGCAGGGAAACAACGTAAATGGTTGGGGACCTTGTAGTGAGAAAAAAACACGTTGACCGAACAACGTATAGCGACGCTCGGAGGCAACGTTGGCTTTTTACGGTGCAGGCAAATTGTGCTCTTGGCACCTCATTATTACGTCCGTGATTTGTTGAATTTGGTGATCGGCGGCGGGTGGCATGCAATAAGTACAGCTATATTCTCCTACTACCATGCTGCACGAATATTCTGCTGCATCGTGTGAGAGACGTATATGTTGCTACTGCTCTTCGCTTCACAGTACAATGCCAACTCCGGATTGAGTGAGGCGGCGGCGGGCGGGTAGAATGAATTCATATAGAAATCACGATCAATTCTATTTTTGTGCTGGTTGGTGTTGGCTCGGTGCATGGCTGCAATCATGGACATGGTGCTATTGCAGCAGACTGTACTAGGCGACGTTAGCATGCCGAGGCGCTTGCTGCATGCAGGGACGTTGGGTCGGTGCGGTCTGACGTTGGAACTTTATTTGACAATTGTTGTGTGGTGTCATTATTGCAATGACTAATTTTGCCATGTGCGTGCTTCTCTAGAGGTTCGTGGCTAGTATTTTAGCCGTTGAATGCAGGTATAGTATGTGGGCAGGTATTCATACACGTCGAGCACTGCAACACGCCAGGCTATGCCTGAAGCGTAATGTCAAATCTCAAAATGCTGGCCGCAGGGATCGTGTCCAAGATCGTGTTCTAATCTTAGATTCTGTTCCCTATGCAATGACGGGTCAATAGATGATGAACTCCACCTACTCTATGACTGCACTGCCATCAACCACATCAGAAAAAAAGATAGAAGACAAATTTATACACTTCACATTCCTAGGCAAATCATCCATAAAATGGTTATTCATCACAAATCATGTGGCCGATCTCCTCGAACTCTCAAAGTTTATCGAAGATTCATTCAAGCTACGACAAGATCCACCCACAACACAAAATGGTGAGATATACAAATAATAAACTAAATCACACCACATATCCCAAGCTAAATACAGAGAGGTTTAGACCAACAGTCGGGCTTTACTCGTCCTACATCTGAACTCAGGGCGCCTGCAGTTTCCGATACCAAACGTTACTATCTGCGGCAACCGATACCACGCGATACTTACCGAGATAGTCTATACTCACATGAAACTTGTTCGTTAGCGTAATTTAGGAGTTTGTATTTTATTACACTAGTTTGAAGTGTTGTTGTTTTTTGGATAGAACGTTAAATTATGTTAAATAACAAAAAAACATATTATCATGTATTATGATGTAACATCACTAACATGTGTCATGCAGTCATGTCAAAGTAGTCAAAGGCACATCGTTTCTCTCGTTTTTATTAGCCTAGGAATTTGTTTTATTGTAGTTTGTAGCATATTTGCCTGTATGATCTGCGATTATCTGTGCAATAAACTTTGTTTGAATTTGAATTTGAATTTTGAAGTCGTATATCTTCTTCCCAGCCGTGTGAGGATGTGAGCTTTACGTAATATTTCCACTGCATTTCGTTTCTTTACTTGCCATATTGCTCCTTGCAACTGTGTACAAAGTCGGACGAATAGCGCCAGTGGCTGCTTTTGCTAAAATATATAGACAGCGCGTTTGGTCGGCCTGGTGGTTAAATCTCGGTTACTTCGCACGCAGCTGCTCTATTCAGCAGATTTAGCCTGCTTGCTTACTGTAGGGCATCGGCACAGCATGTACACGCTTTTCCGTGCAGTCTGATGCCTCCCAAACAGATATCTTTCCATAGTGTGTCCCTGCTCTCAAACCGCGTACAGCAAGCTGAGAGCAGTAGTGGTATTTTTGGAAACAGCGGAAAACTGCACTTGGGAAGCGGATTGCGTTACTGCCACGGCGACCTTGCCCGCCAGTTTTCTAAACTCGCTCGCTCTGCTTACATGTTCTGCAGACGCTGAGCATGTTAATGGCTTCCCTGTTTCCATGGCACCCGTACACGAGCGGTGCAGCGCGCCGCGTAAAACGTTAGAGGTAATCCATTAAAGGTGTTTTTCGCGCGGCGAATGCAATGGGCGATGTTTCTGATGAAGTTACTTCGTGTGCTAGCAGCGTAGGTAATCTATTCATAGTTCAGGAATGCGCAGTGTGATGTACGTAGGTGGTGCATTTTTATTGTACGCCAGTTCACGCATCCAAGTGATATGATCAGATAAGTATACGTAATATGTGATAAGTGTGCAAATCCTATTATTGCAATCAAAGTGTGTAATACAGGTTGGTGCTCACCATAGAAATAATATAGATAGACTATCTAGATAGTCTATCTATATTATTTCTATGGTCCTCACTAATCCAGAGCTTGGGACCATACCGATTCCGGATTAGTGAAAATTCCTAAACCCCGAAGCTGAGGTTAAGGATACTGTTAGGGTTGGGAGGGGATTTTCGGTTGAAATTTCAAAAAAGGAAAAAAGCCTACATGGAATTTAAAATTTTTTTTTAATATTTTATAAGTTATGGTTCTTTATTTACGAAATTGTTGCGTTTCGAAAATTACAAATTTTCGTACTTTTTTTCAACTTATTTCCAAAATTAAAGCATTTAAAAAACTTCTAGGGACCTTTTTTTAGTTAATATTATGAACAACTTATGGTTAAAAGTTTAGGTCCCAACTCTTTGCTGTTTCTGAGAAATAACAAAAAAACAACATTTTTTTGTATAAATTCACAATTTTTGCCGTCAATTAATTAGCGATGAATTAAAAAAAATATTTCATCAAGTGCGTAGCGAGACATCTCTCTTATGTAACTGATGAGTTTGATTGAATTTGATGAGCAGTTATTTTGCAATTCCCTTTACAGTGTTACCTGTCCGTAACCCCAACAGTAACCTTAAAAGAAGGGATGCATACAATACCAATGCAATATACATACTGCATGCATTATTACTGGTATCAGTACAACTTATATAGAAATAAACCTGTGTGTGTGCTTACTTGTGTGTGTGTGTGTGTGCGTGTGTGCGTGCGTGCGTGCGTGCGTGCGTATGTGCGCGCTCGTGTGTGCGTGTGCGTGTGCGCATGAGCGCGTGTGTACTTGTTACGCGTTTCTAAGAATATGCTCGCCATCACATCTGCTATCTACGGTAGTTTATGTTGCTGCATGCTTGTCGGTGTGCATCAGCAATAGCTGTAGCTCTAATACTATAGCCCTTCGCTCTGCCGCATACTAGAGCTACAATAGCTGGCTCTGTGAGGAGTGAGTGTTCGCAGGCACATTTGCAACGAGTTGTGTTATATACTATGCCGCTGAACATCTCGATATGGCGGCCATAGGCTCATAGTGAAGCCACCGGCGCTGTTGGCAGTGTGTCTTTGATTAAACGAAGCTACGAGTTGCTAATGCCTACACGACTTCTTATTAAGCAGGAGCAGTTATATTGACGACAGCGGCGACAGATCGTATATGTATATGAATATGGATAGCGAAGTTAATTGGCACCCTCTGCTCGCCATCTGTTTATTTCATACAAGCTGCCGTCTTGGGATTAAAGTTCATGGCAAATAATTCTCTTCCTGATCGATGATGTATAAGCTGTACAATATTCGTGCGTATCACATTGCCGGGCTGTCTATGGATATGGGATGCATGCACGCGGCGAGGACCACGAAGGAGAACTTCGTGGATTAATTATAGTCTGTGGCGGCCGCCAGCATACAAACGAAGCAATTCTGCGTCATCGTTGCATGATATTGAGTGTCCGACGCGAGGCTAAGTTCATGGTGTTGCATAATGCCACCAGTGGAAACGCTTTATTCGTGATAACAGATCCGTGTTTTGGGGCATGCTGTAGTGCTAGTAGGGGAAGCAAGTAAGTATGTGAGTAAGTAAGTACTCTTTATTTTCATCGGTACAGGACATACAGAATAACATGAGCTCTTGAAATAGCTCTTAAACCGATCTCAAACAAATGTATGATAACAGAATATATGGTAGTATGACATGACTTAGAAAGGATTTTGTTACATATCACATTTGAGACAGATAAAATGATTAAAATTGATGAAATGATAAAAAAAGACAAGATCTGAATCTGAAAACAATGAACAGTGGAAATTCTAAGCATTCTCTCGTGAGTTACTCATTTAGTAATAAATTGGTAGACTGGCGGGCCTATTGATGTCTGTAGTACTAGCCGGGACTTATTCTGAGCACTGTGAGTCATTTAACAATAGGCTGGTATTCGGTAGCGTGCAACCGGTTTCTTGGGAACAGAGAAAGGGTTATGGGTGACACGTGTGAACTAGGGTAGGGGTATAAATACTATGTTTGATTGAGAATCGAGGAGTCAGTGGTAGTTGTAATCGAGGCCAGACTGTTTGGTGCGCGTGTTTTGAAATAATACACTGCTCTGTAGTATTTTGAGTTTTCTATTATAAATCCTAAATTGTATTATATATACACTCTGCTGTAATAATTAACCCAGTTACACTGAATATTAATTATTTTTGATGTAGGGAAGTGAAATGTCACAGTGAGGGCATGTTCTGATTATCCAGCGAGGCTATGGTCCTTCTATTCCTGAATGAAGACCGGCAGATGATGCGTGAATGCATGACTGTAGCAGATATTAATGCCAAATCTGTTAACTGTATGTATATATATATATATATATATATATAAACATATATATTACAGTGATCAATAAAGAGTTAGGTTGCGCATACATAATATAAGCTCACATAGCGCAAACTTGGAAGCTGCTCCGTGTCTAGGGACCCGCATGCATTATGCAACAGATGCATTGACGTCAGTGCCTCTGCTGTGTGCTGAAGCCTTCTGCTCACCCTCTCTGCTGCCCCATCTATACTCACTTATCACAAATGCTTCTTGTGTAGTAGTTTTGGGGACGGCGACCTTTAGAAATAGGCATTTCATTGAGTATCAAAGCCTGTCAGCCGTCGATTGATAGGCGGCCAGCTCTACTAGCTATCTGCCAGCTCTACTAGCTATCTGCCAGCTCTACTAGCTATCTGCCAGCTCTACTAGCTATCTGCCAGCTCTACTAGTTATCTGCCAGCTCTACTGGTTGTCTGTTAGCTCTACTAGTTATCTGCCAGCTCTACTGGTTGTCTGTTAGCTCAATATCTGTACGTTATCATTGATGCAGCAAATACGTGAGCAGAAGTAAGTTGTGACCAAGGCGATCATGTTTGAGGTGCGATGGCAACCGGCGCGTGTGTCCGTGTGCATATTGAGCTGATGATATGCCCGCATGTGTAACGATACAGTGAATTACAAACTGAATTACACCGCCTGCAGATTACACCGTGCTATTAAATGATTACTTGCACACGATGATAGGTAATACTTGTATGTATGAATGGGCGTTCAAATGTCTGACGCATTTTTCAGCTAAATTGCTGCTGCGGGCGCGTTTATAGTTCATCTCTTGGGTACGAATGCGCACTTCGTATCATAGCTAGTACCTTTATGCCAATTAGAGCAATGTAGCTTGTTCATGCGGGGAACGTGGGCCTATGCTCTACTCGAATAATGAGTTAAACCCTCACATCAGCGCGATACCTAGAATTTAATGGCGTTATCCTCGCGGGGATTTATCCGAAATCATTTGTTCGGCCGGCAATGTGAAGTGGGCCGCGTAACTGGCCGCGTGTAACTGGGCCGCGTAGGTTACTGGGCTCGCTGTTTGTTGACGGGACGGTGGCCACATGTCCTGTCTACAGGCCCTGTCTAATCGCACCCGCTCAGCTGCTGCCTACCCTATCTAATCGTGCTCGCCGTGTGCGTACGTGCGTGTTGATCCACCCGGCCTCGCCATCGCTAGATTGCCTGCGCGCGTGTTAGCCGAGCTTCGCTCATGACAGTGCAATTAGGCTACTGTAGGGAGCGAGCGCCTATTGATCAGTAGCACTAGGGGCAAGAACATGGAAACTAACGTAAAGAGAGATTTCATCTGTGTGTAACAACAAAATCCCGCTGCCTGCCGGTATGCGATGTTGCTGCCTGCCACTGCTGCTACTGCTGCCGCTGCTACTACTGCCACTGCTGCTACTGCTGCCGCTGATACTACTGCTGCTGCTGGTGTTGTTGTTGTTGTTGTTGTTGCTGCTACTACTACTGCTGCTGCTACTGTTGCTGCTTCTGCTGCTGCTGCTGCGGTTGCTGTTGCTGCGGCTGCTGCTGCTACTGATGCTAATGCTGTGGTTGCCACTTCTGCTACGGCTACTAATGCTGCTGCTACTGCTGCTGCTGCTGCTGCTGCTGCTGCTGCTGCTGCTGCTGCTGCTGCGGCTCCTCCTCCTGCTGCTGCTGCTTCTGCGGTTGCTGCCGCTACTACTATTGCTGCGCGCTACAGTGGCCGAGGTTTTATACTGCAAGCTGGCTGATTGCGGCCGACTGCTATAATCCCTTGGACATTTTGCTGTAGTTTGAAGCCCAATCACCTGCTGAACAATCAACTACGATTAATAACGATGAGATCCCATAGCAGTAAATGCCCGCCAGTCACACAGTCAGTCTGACACTTGCTTGAGGGTATTTTTAGACGGTGCATCCTAATTTACACGTTCGATCAGATGTCATGTCCACTAATAAAAGGTGCAAAAATAATTTTAATGAAAATAGAACAGAATTATTCACATTTACTTAGCATTTGCTCGTTAACAACTAAATGCTCAGCTGCGCGGCCAGGGCAGACGAACGTAGTTTTACCCGTAATGAGATTAATGCATTAGTAATTCCAAGCACATGTTAGCTCAGTGAAAGTCGCCCATAAAAGTCGTTTAAGACCAACAGTCGTGCGCGGGATCGCTGGCTGTTACTACTACTAAAAGTCGCGTAGGTTACCAAGCAAAACCCGCCGCTGAAGTGACGAGGCGCTTAGCGCGTGGAGGCTGTGGGGCATGACGACTGAGGGCGGGAAGTAAACGCGTGCACGACGGAATCTCATGGCGTTCATCGATGCATGATATCAAGAGCGTATATAGAATACCTTCTTTATAATACGCTCTTGATGATATCACTGTAGCCTTTCGCATCAATTCGTAGAAGCAGCCGCAGTCGCTTTTAGTTTTAATCCAATATACAGCGATAGTCGGTGTGCGCGCGCTGGTTTTAATGCGATTGAAAAGCGATCTGTTTTCTAAACGAACCTAAGTGTGCGAGCGTGCTGGAATATTGCCGATGTTAAATGGAGAGTGTCGTCGTTTGTCAAACCCGTTGGCTGACAATAAGTTGATGAAGTAGGGTAGCGACAGCCGAGTCCCACATGTGCGTAGCCGACCGTGTCTGCTCCCCGCTGCTCTACGCGGATGCACTGCACAGCACTTTGTTATTGTTCGCGCTGGTCTCGCGTTATCGGTTACCAGTGTTTCACAAGTGCAAAGGGCTTCATCGGAGGATAGCGTTAATGGCCAAGTTTACAGCACAGGCCGATGCTTCGACAAATACCGCAGCTGAACCAGAGGCTAGAGCACGCAATAAAAGCACATATTTCAGCAGCGTCGAGTGTTTCAGTAGCTACATCGATGGCACAATTGTTGAAGGTTGTCGGCTCGCTAGCGACTATACCGGTACTGTAAGGTTTTCTACTCAGCTTCTCAGATTCTTGCGCGCGTAAAATCTTGATTGTTGCTAGATAGCGAAAAGCATCGCGATAAAACGTAAGAATATAAGTCTATCAAAACCCGCAATAAATAGATTTTATTATGAAAATGTGGCAGGCTGCTAATTTTATGTTTTCTCATTGTAGCTTACGCACATCAATTATGAATAACCTTAAGTTAGTCATCAGCAGGATTCCGAGTGCCGTTATGTAGAACGATATCAGTTTCAACTTGGATATAGATCCTACTGGTATACAACACGTGGCATACAGGCACAGCTTCTTGACAGTGTGAGGACAAAAAGTCCCAGAAACGCAACCCAGTTTGTGACATGCATAAGGCAGCTGCATCAGCCGAACAAATCTGCATAACGGATGAGTGCCATCGTAGTGAGCCTGAGTTCCTTCTAGTCTGGTACCTCGGCCTCGAATTGCGCCCATACATGGTTAAAAGGCCCAGCCAGATTTGTTCACTCATCATGGCTTGGTTCAGATCGTTTACTATTCTGGCATGGCCGGTGCACGCGGGCACGTGGTCTATAGTCACTTATAAAGATTTTCTTGTGATATAGATCGCGTACTCGAGACGTTGCTTTAAATTGAACAACCAACTCTTTTGAGCTCCGGGGAGTGTAGCTTCTTGCTTAAGGCGAGAAGAAAGTTTTGTTACGTAATGTATTGTGTACAGTACTAATTCTTAAAGCCGCACTATGCGCATCTACACGCTAATATCTCCAGTACTAGACTAGCAAATACTTCGTGTCATGCAGAATCGTACTACCTTATGCCAAAATAAACTGTAGTTCCTCTCATTTCACTGCGCGTTGTCTTATAAAAGGCATTTGAAAATACCTCCAATGTTGTTCAAATTCTCCGATGTTGTTGACAGTTTCGCGTTGCTCTCCCAAGCAACCGTGCAGCGGTGCGGCGGTACAGCGGTACGGGTGTAGCAAAGATAAAAACATGTGACGTCACATAACCGATTCTTGGCGAAATTGTTTGGGAAACAATTTAGCGTTCGCGCCAGATTGCCAGATTTCGCACCTTTTTCTTGTGGGTTTTAAGCAAACGCGCAGTGAAATGGGAGGAACTATTTTGCCATAAGTTAGTGTGATTAAGCATGACACGAAGTATTTGCTAGTCTAGTACTGGAGAAATTGGCGTTTGGATGCACATAGTGCGGCTTTAACGTAGTGCGCAATGTGTAGCATTATAATCTCTGTGGGCTAGCACACATAGGTAGTGCCAAGATGTTGCTCCTGTTTCAGGCCGGTGGTAGTTGCCAGTGACGTCATGGGGGAGGAATTAAGCGGATATACATACATATAAAAACACGCAGACATCCATGAAGATATAGATGAAAATTCGTCAGGCTTCACAACAACCAATATATATATATATATATATATATATATATATATATATATATATATATATATATATATATATATATATATACATACATACATACATGCCATGGTTGCCAGAAATCTGCAGATTACTGCTGCTGGGATAATCTGAGAGTTGGAGGCTGACAGCTTCTGAATAAAAATTGAATGGTCGCAGTATGCGGGGGGGGGGTCGTTGACGTGCGCGTCGCGTGTACGCCGCCGCTGCTAGGACTGGCTTCTTTCCTGCTCTACGGCGATAACGCACTAGTTCCGTATGTCCACCTCGCGACAGCAGTGCGACTCGCATTACACTGTAGCTAGAGGAGATAAATTCGGCATCTATGCAGAGCACGTAATCTGTGCATTCACTCAAGAACTTAAGATGTCGGTGGTATAAGCCTGAAGAAGGAATAGTGATAAGCCTCGCGGAATTACAGTTAGCAACTTGCGAGCCTGAAGAGCCGACATGAGAAAGCTCATAAAAATAACACGGAGAGGCACATTGAATCAACACGAGTATGCGTATAGAAAGACCACGAGGCGACGTATGGAAGTAACACGAGAGTTTCTAGAAGTAGCACACGTAAGCCTATAAAAGCAGCATAGAGAAGCGAGAAGGCGACTAAAGGTGTAGCGGCTGTAGCCGTTTTAATTCACAAATAACTACAGTAGTATGTCCAAGAAACTAGCAGGGGGCAAGCAGAAATATGACAATTTTCTAAACTCAAAGGATTGACGCTGCTGAGTATGAAAATGCCAACAGTCGCATTATTAACCGCTATAGCTCTTACGTGTCTAGCGTCTATCTATAGACGCCAACAGTTATATGAGACTGTATAAGTGGAAGGAACAAGCCTGTGACTGTCGCAGTGTCAGATATCTATATGTCACTATGGCAAGTCTCTTTTTGTAACGCTGGCAAGTTTCTACCCCATGACAGTAGCAGCCCTGTTGAATTTTTACTGGCAACCCTAAAGGCTTCACAGTGGCAAGACTGTAGAAATAGCAGACGTATTACTATTATATTAGCGACAACCGGTAACACGTCTGTGAAAATTTCGTCAGAGTAAGTTATTTTGTACTGATTATGGATCTAACTGAGATTAACTTTATTAACACGCCTGTGATAGTCCGGTCATATGCAGAGGTAAGCTTGTAGCGTTTGCAGAAGCTGTTTTGTAATGTGTTGGACATATGGAGTGGTTGTGGTGTGTGATTGGAAGACTGGTTTGGTGATGTGTGGGGTATGCACGTGGGATATAAATGATGGAAGCGTGGACGAGGAGGGGATTCTAGACGTTCCGAGATTGCGTGTACCGTGTATACCTGTATCAGTTGTAAACAATATACTCTTTTGGTGAACACAAATTATATTCTTTGACTGATTATTTCTAACTCTAAATTATTCATTCTAAACACTCTGGTGTAACTACAACGCTACAGTTTAATATATAGTTGCTAGCCTCTCTCAAGTAGATCTTGAAAACAGGACTGGTGAGTGCACATCAGCGGGTATGATCGAGGCTTAGCCTTAAGTACGTACACACATGTGTTTATCCACGCCTGACTGGCGGCTTTGCAATGCGCATCTCCAAAGTAAATTGGGGTTTAGTGTTATTATTTTTAAGTTAGCCACATATAGAGTGCATTAAAGCACCGGACGCGGCAAGCATGAAACATCCGCGGGCGTGTTTTTGTTTAGAGTACATTTACTGTAGGTGTTGTGGTTTACACATCACAGCCGATGATCGGCACGCACGTCTGATTGTTTACAAAGAAAACTTGCATCGACGTTTCTAGCATGCAGCGTGCTCTATAGAATATACCAGGAGCTTATAAATGGAATGATTCCATTATATTCCATATTTATTCCATATGGAAATATTCCATATATAAGCTCCTGAACATACTATGGAGTTGTGGCTCAATTAAATGTCCATTAAATTCTTCACTAAAGGCTTGTGCAATGATTATCACTCGCTCACGTTCACGCTTCCTCCGATAGTTCGGTATATGATTACTGGAGATCTGCTGACCATCTGGGCCACCATACTACAGAACCTCCATGCTATCACCGAGACTAGACGGTTTCAGGCAAAATCACGAGAAACCGCAAAATCTCGTGTCTATTATATACTAGCAATTGGCGCGTCTCCTTCCCGTGTAATCTTCCTCTAAGGAAGTCTCTCTGACATTCCCTTACGAGCCGAGCGGCGGCGCGCCATTCTCTCGTTAACGTCATGCCACACACAGGTCTACGTCTGTAACGCACGAACCGGGGAATTTTCCCGGGCCGTAATTGCTGGCCCGTGATTCCGTGCGACTGTAGGCACCAAGCTACTTCCAGTCCTCTCGCTCGGTGTACTTTCGGATCAACTATCGGCCAATCTATTGCGAGTGTAGCGAGGTTGGTCGCGTGGCGTAACCCGCGCGCGCCACGCAGCGGTCGCCACTCTCTCCCACTGATGACCAGATGAGCTTCGGCTACAATCAGCGAGCTAACTGGTCAAGTGAATTTGCAACGGGCGCGTGTGGGGCACGGGACTCGCCGAGCAGGCTGTGGCCGCCGCGGCCGTAAGTGCTTCTGCTCCCGGCAACAATACACACATTGATTGGCTCGGGCACTTTGCAATAACCGGCCAGTAAGAGCTGAACGGAAGAGCATGTCGCATCTGCATCGGCCTGTGCGGCGCGGCCACGGCCAGCTGTGCGCCGAGTCGGCCGACCCGTGTTCCGGGCGCGTGTGCGTGACCCCGGCTGCCGCCGTTTTACAATGCTAATCGAATATCTGTGTCACAGTGCAGCCTGGCCGAGCAGACCCCGTAGCCTGGGTCACAGACACTCAAGACCGTTCCAAAAATATACCCGATAGTAAATGAATACTTTGATAGAAACTTTTTGCTATCAAGGTTTTCGTGTTGACCTACTCTACCGCGCCGAATGAACGTTAAAACTTAGCGTACTGATAGCGTATAGAATTCGTTTATAGTGATAGCGTTTATATTTATTATCATTTTATTGTTGGAACGGCGTAATAATTATCTCAATGCTGGGTGGGCTTTACTACGTGACGCCTCGGCTTCTCCCTGCACGCTTCTTGAGAGGAGCGAGAGGTAAACAGAAAGGAGGGAGGTGGCGAAGGTTGAAAGAGATGGCGAAGGCGAGCGGGGTCAGAGCGGAGAACGGGAGACGAGAGAGAGCGAGAGCGAGAGAGAGAGAGAGATAGAGAGAGATAGAGAGAGAGAGAGAGAGAGAGAGAGAGAGAGAGAGAGAGAGAGAGAGAGAGAGAGAGAGAGAGAGAGAGAGAGAGAGAGAGAGAGAGAGAGAGAGAGAGAGAGAGAGAGAGAGAGAAGAGAGAGGAGAGAGAGAGAGAGAGGAAAGAGAGACGAGAGTAGGGAGAGAGAGAGGAAGGAGCAGAGAGAGGAGAAGAGAGAAGAAGACGAGAGGAAGAGAGAGAAGAGAGAGAGATGGGAAGGGCCGGCGAGAGAGAGAGAGAGAGAGAGAAGAGAGCGAGAGGAAAAGAAACGAGAGAGAGAGAGAGAGAGAGAGACAGAATGGGAAGGGACGGCGCGAGAGAGAGGCCAGGTTATTCTATAGGAGATGTTGTCGGTAGAAATGGATTGGATATTTAGCAGCCGACCGTCGTGCAGACGTACAGACGACAGACGTTGTTTGAAATGTGCATTCAGCGTCAGCAAACGCTGCTGCTGTTGTTGTTGTTGTTGTTGTTGTTGTTGTTGCGGCTGCTTCTGCGCCGTTTGTTACTGTCGTTGTTTTATTCAGCTATCTTGACAAAGCTCAGATGGCAAGCTTGTAGAATCGCATGATCGATGCGTGCGTGCCCGTAGCCGTCCCGTGGCAGTCCGGACGTCCGTCCGTCGCGGTAACAGTTGCGCACAATCTTACCCGCACGACGTACGGTCACGATATTCTGGGACGTCGCGGGGGGGGGGGGGGGTCGTGAAAAAGACTCAGGATGACAAATTTGGGGGGTCAATGGTCAAGAGCTCAAGATGTGTAAACGGAGGGGAATATTTCCCCCTTAACTTAAGGTATAGGAGGAATACGAAATTGCGGCAGCAATCTGAACGGCTCCACCTATGCTCTTTAATATTCGGTGTATAGTGTGATGGCAGGAAACCCATCACCTGTGCGAAATTGGAGGCACAGGTCAAAAGGGCAGTGGGGGAAAAAGGTCAGATATCAGACATTTCTGAGGACATGGCCTAACGGACAGAGTGAAAAACTTTTTTTGTTTCAGCGCTGACCTACCATTTTTATCACATTTATTGGAAAGGACCATGAAATGCTTTCCACTGACCGAACGAGAGTAATGTCTGATTACTTTGACCCTCAAGAGGAGGGTTAAACATGGATTTCTGAACTGCCTCAATGACGTCACATGTTGTCATATTCATGGCACATCCATAATCTAGAAACCAAATAAAGCCGTAGCCGAACGCCTACAGCACAGGCGTCGCCGGCTCAAAGGTCGTTGGATCGAATCCCATCTGGATTTTTTATTATTTACTCCCTGTTTCCCTGGTATTTTTCTATCTTAATCCATTTAACTATTTTTTCCCAATTAACGCAAATATTTACATGATTTATTTAACAACATTTTTAATAAAAACAAATAATTTGGTACACAATTAATTTATTTTTTAATAGGGTATGATTCACAATGCACCATAAAACAGGAGTTTCAGGCACGCGATTTGTATCAACCAATGGGATTTGGGAGGTATGCAGAATGCCAGAAGCGTTGCTGAAATGATGTGTACGCAACTGCGTAGCTGCATATATCTGCGCGCTAACAAAGGTGTCACTCCGCACGACTTAAATGTTACGTTTATAACCGGTAGCAACAGACACCTCAGATGAGCCCAGTCGCTCTGGCGGTCTTGTTGTTGTACCATCATGTATTCATGTGAACGTGTAATTTGCCAAGCCACTGCTATACGTTGTCGGTCCCTCTGTCACGCGATTAGCCGCGTGTCTCCAACTACGCCATCCCTATTCGTGACTCTTATATTAACTCATATCGCACAGAATGTCCTGTCCTCCTCATTAGTTTAGTCCTAGGTTAGCCGTGTGCTGATGGGAATTGGGCTTCATATAAGCGAAATAGATGGCTAGTTTTAGTCAGTCCCCTGCTGACCGGTAGGCTGGGCAGCAGTGATAAACATTAACAGTGTCAGCCAACTCCCATTACACTGTACGCGAATGCTCGCGTCTGATTGCTGCGGTGGGAAAGCGTGTAAACTTTAGTTGTGAGACCATCAGTCTACTAGTGCACAGTTTTGTTTTACTCGCATGGCCCGCGTACCGTGTGTTCACAAAGAATTTCTAATGCACCCATTCACTGACTGACTCTTCTATGTAAACCCGTTCCAGGCGCTTTAAGTTAATCTGATTTCATCTGCCTCGTAAAACGTCCAGTATTTACACACTACATAACGTAATAGTCGCAGTACATCATTGCAGTGTACTGCGTTAGAGGATATCGTTGATAACTCTGGGTGATCGAGGTTAGAAAATCAAGTCTACACCCGAGACTATATCCTTGCATACATCGACATTTGAGATCTGCGGCCTGATGATGTAGGCTTCATATCCTGCAGCGTTGCCGGGCGTGTGTACTGTGTACTGGCTGCGAGACGCGTGGTGGGCGCCGGTGGCTCTGTGTGCTCCAGGCCTGTATTTTCTTTAGCTTAAATCTTGGTAAGTGAGGGCCGTATATGTGTGGACTGGCGACTTGATATATCCTGTACCTGGAGAGATTCTTGACGTCGTAATATCGCCGATATCGTCGATAATATTCGCGCACATATCGTATCTGTTATTGCGTCTGTTAAGATGCTGGCTGCGCATGATGGATAGTGAAACAACCGTTAGTTTATATATATATATATATAATTAATATATTATATATATATATATATATATATAATATATATATACATATATAATAATATATATACATATATATATATATGTTTCACGAAGACGGCCCCCCTGAATTTGGCTATTTTTATATATTGACAGAGCTCCTGTGAAGGCGCATCGAGATCATTGTGTATCTTTGCATGCACACAGGGAGTGGTCTTTCGCAGCAGCAGTACGACGATGTTTTGCGGTCCCTGCGATTATTAATGATATATGACTATTGACACATCTCGCGTGATGCGCGCGGCTCAGTATCGCTGTGATTGAGCCGCGCTCCGCGACATAACCGTCACTATGATCTCAATCAGTTGACCCAGTTTCCAATCGAAGAAGACGACCGGCCGCTCTGTTGGCGGCGGTCTGCCTCGTTAA
>NW_014577081.1:334144-339504 GCF_000485595.1 Priapulus caudatus
CGAGAATTCGCATGGATCGTATCCCGTGCGGCGTCCTGCGTCGCGTGCGTCCGTGCGGGTGCCGTACCGTGCGTAAGCAGTTGGCGCACAAATCTTAACCGCTCGACGTACGGTCACGATATTCGGTCGGGACGTCGGGGGGGGGGCGGGGGTCGTGAAAAAGACTCAGCATGACAAATTTGGGCGGGTCAATGGTCAAAGGTCAAGATGTGTAAACGGAGGGGAATATTTCCCCTTAACTTAAGGTATAGGAGGGAATACGAATATGCGGCACAAATCTGAACGGCTCCACCTATGCTCTTAATATTCGGTGTATAGTGTGATGGCAGGAAACCCATCACCTGTGCGAAATTGGGAGGCCACAGGTCAAAGGGCAGTGGGGGAAAGGTCAGATATCAGACATTTCTGAGGACATGCCTAACGGACAGAGTGAAAAACTTTTTTTGTTTCAGCGCTGACTCTATCCATTTTTATCACTTTATTGGAAAGGACCATGAAATGTGCTTTCCACTGACCGACGAGAGTAAGTGTCTGATTACGTTTGACCTCAAGAGGAGGTGGGTTAACAATGGATTTCTGAACTGCCTCAATGACGTCACAGTGTTTTCATATTCATGGCACATCCATAATCTTAGAAACAATAAAGCCTTGGGGCCGAACGCCTACAGCACAGGCGTCGCGCGCTCAAAGGTCGTTGGATCGAATCCCATCTGGATTTTTTATTATTTACCCCTGTTTTCCCTGTTATTTTTCTATCTTTATCCATTTAACTTATTTTTCCCAATTAACGCAAATATTTACATGATTTATTTACATACATTTTTAATAACAACAAATAATTTGGTACAACAATTAATTTATTTTTTAATAGGGTTATGGTTCACAATGCACCATAAAACAGGAGTTTCAGGCACGCGATTTGTATCAACCATGGGATTTGGGAGGTATGCAGAATGCCAGAAGCGTTGCTGAAATGATGTGTACGCAACTGCGTATCTGCTATATCTGCGCCTAACAAAGTGTCACTACGCACGACTTAAAATTTACGTTTATAACGCCGGTAGCAACAGACCTCAGATGAGCCCAGTCGCTCCGGCGGCTCTTGTTGTTGTACCATCATGTATTCATGTGAACGTGTAATTTGCCAAGCCCACTGCTATACGTTGTCGGTCCCTCTGTCACGCGATTAGCCGCGTGTCTCCAACTACGCCATCCCTATTCGTGACTCTTATATTAACTCATATCGCACAGAATGTCCTGTCCCCCTCATTAGTTTAGTCCTTAGGTTAGCCGTGTGCTGATGGGAATTGGGCTTCATATAAGGCGAAATAGATGGCTAGTTTTAGTCAGTCCCTGCTGACCGGAGGCTGGGCAGCAGTGAATAACATTAACAGTGTTCAGCCAACTCCCATTACACTGTACGCGAATGCTCGCGTCTGATTGCTGCGGTGGGAACGCGTGTAAACATTTAGTTTGGAGACAATCAGTCTATAGTGCACACGTTTTGTTTTACTCGATGGCCCGCGTACCGTGTGTTCAAAGAATTTCTAATGCACCATTCACTGCTGACCTTCTATGTAAACCCGTTCCAAGCGCTTAAGTTAATCTTGATTTCATCTGCCTCGTAAAACGTCCAGTATTTCCACACTTATATACGTAATAGTGCAGTACATCATTGCAGTGTACGTCGTTAGAGGATATCGTTGATAACTCTGCGGTGATCGAGGTTAGAAAATCAAGTCTACA
The DNA here is from genome assembly GCF_000485595.1 of Priapulus caudatus. Classification (NCBI taxonomy): domain Eukaryota; kingdom Metazoa; phylum Priapulida; class Priapulimorpha; order Priapulimorphida; family Priapulidae; genus Priapulus; species Priapulus caudatus. Next base: position 335,891 of record NW_014577081.1, read on the forward strand.
CCCGCGAGCTATATCCTTGCATACATCTGACATTTGGAGTCTGCGCGCCTGATGATGTAGGCTTCATAATCCTGCAGCGTTGCCGGGCGTGTGTACTGTGTACTGGCTGCGAGACGGCGTTGTGTGGGCCTGGGGCTGCTGTGTGCTCAGGCCTGTATTTTCTTTAGCTTAAATCTGGTAAGTGAGGGCCGTATATGTGTGGGACTGCGACTTGATATATCCTGTACCTGGAGAGATTCTTGACGCGTAATATCCGCGCGATATCGTCGATAATATTCGCGCACATATCGTAGTCTGTTATTGCGCTGTTAAGATGCTGGCTGGCCATGATGGATAGGGAAACAACCGTTAGTTTATATATATATATATATAATTATATATATATATATATATATATATATAATAGATATATATATATATCATATATAATATATATTTTATATATATATATATATATATATATATATATGTTGTCACGAAGACGGCCCCCTGGAATTTGGCTATTTTTAGATATTGGCAAAGCTCCTGTGAAGGCTCATCCAGATCATTGTGTATCCTTGCATGCACACAGGGGAGTGGTCTTCGTAGCAGCAGTACGACGATGTTTTGCGGTCCCTCGGTTATTAATGATATATGACTATTGACACATCTCGCCGTGATGCGCGGCGGCTCAGTATCGGCTGTGATTGAGCCGCGCTCCCGCACATAAGCCGTCACTATGATCTCAATCAGTTGACCCAGTTTCCAATCGAAGAAGACCCCCGCCGCTCTGTTTGCGCTGCCGTCGGTAAGGAACGTATGCATATCGGAGTAGACAGGAGGCTGCGCATGCGCTTCTCTTAGTGATTGCGTCTAATAGCGGCATGTGCAATAGCTGGGAGGGGGGTCAAGAAGTCAGCCGAGCCGTGGACAGCTTCATCCCCAGCTGCTACTGCCGCATTGCGCGAAGCCACTGTGATTTGTCGCTGGCGATGGTGATCGATAATATTCTAATGAAGTATTTCGCTTGTCATCCCGTGCGTTTTTCTTGCCGTCTTGTCCTCGCGTTGTGGAACGGTCCATGTGACCTCATTGGTGGCCGGCTCTTGTTTGTGAATGGGATGGTAATTAAGTGAAGATTGCCATGACTTCGTTGGTGACGCTGCTGTAGAAGTTATTTATAGTTATTTATTGTTAGTTTATAGGCTGTGATCATGCATTACGGATGTGCTCGCGTGCGTGCGTGCGTGCGTGCGTGCGTGCGTGCGTGCGTGCGTGCTTGCGTGCTCGCCCGTGCGTGGCTTGTGCTTACACGCATTTTCATGCCTCCTAAAATATGTCAAGCTGCGTTCCGGCATTGTTACATAAATCCCTCGTGCAGGGGTATGTTCCGTATCTTCAGCCTATAACTATTTTCTCACGGGTCACAGATGTTTATAGTATAAGTCGTGATTATATATACTGTCCTAATGTTTGATTCTCACTTATCTAGGCGACTGATTTAATATGAGGTTACCACAAAGTTTATACTGAAACAAGTCAATAGTACTCACGAATAATCGGCATTATATCACTGATGAAACAAGTAGTAAATAATTAAATGAGAAAGGTAGAGCGAGGCAGACGGGGAGGGAACATCTGTCTTGGATGCAGTATGTATGATGGTCAGTCGGTGCCATCGATTATTTTTCTAAAAATGTTCCGGTGGGGTTCCCAAGGCTTTCTGCCTTCCGTAGAATTCGCGCTCTGTCGCACCCCCCCCCCCCTCTTCCGTGTTGTTTGTGAATGGACCTGATATCCACGCATGATCAGTTCGAATGCGAGCGGCAAAGCCTTTCCACGTGTAGTTTGCCCGAACAGCGGTTAACCCGTGTCGCAGTTTGAGCGTTTCTGCTTCGAGGTGCTGCCATCTGGTATTCCGTGTCAAGTATTTATTGAACACGTTTTAATCGCAAACGCAATTTTCGTGACCGCCAATAAATTAATACCTCTTGTCGGATGTCACGTAGATTATATGTACGGCTGATCCGGCTCAGCAGATTAGGCTTAAGACGTATTTGAAATCAAGACGTGTTGTGGTGATGCCATGTATAAGTAGTAAAGCTTACTGATTTCGATAAACCGTCTTATTTATGGTTGGTGCTGCTACTCAGGGAGTGTACGCACTGAGGGAGGAAGTGGAGGCTCAAAACACAGATTATAGGGCTCTGTTTAACATTTTTCCTAACTGGACTTTGGTGATTTCGTTGTTCTTATACTTGTGTGATAATAAGAGTAAAGTAGTGACTAACGTTTGTGTACAATTACTATTTACACTGTATATGCACAGGATTATATACGGTCGTGTTATATGCTCATGATATTTACCCTATAAACACCTGTATCCCATGCTTATGACATTCTCCCCCTACCCTTTGTGTTCCGTGCTTACGATGTACCGGTGCCATGTTCCATGCTCACGATATACACATGGTGTGATCCATGCTCACGACGTTCCCATGCTATGTTCCATGCTCATAATGTATCCATGCTGTGTTCACTAACAAAGGTGTCACTACGCACGACTTAAATGTTACGTTTATAACCGTAGCAACAGACCTCAGGTGAGCCCAGTCGCTCTGCGGCTCTTGTTGTTGTTACCATCATGTATTCATGTGAACGTGTAATTTGCCAAGCCACTACTATACGTTGTCGGTCCCCTCTGTCACGCGATTAGCCGCGTGTCTCCAACTACGCCATCCCTATTCGTGACTCTATATTAACTCATATCGCACAGAATGTCTGTCCTCCTCATTAGTTTAGTCTTAGGTTAGCCGTGTGCTGATGGGAATTGGAGCTTCATATAAGCGAATAGATGGCTAGTTTTAGTCAGTCCCTGCTGACCGGAGGCTGGGCAGCAGTGAATAACATTAACAGTGTCAGCCAACTCCCATTACACTGTACGCCGAATGCTCGCGTCTGATTGCCTGCGGTGGGAAAACGTGTAAACATTTAGTTGGGAGACAATCAGTCTACTAGTGCAACGTTTTGTTTACCCATGGCCCCGTACCGTGTGTTCACAAAGAATTTCTAATGCACCATTCACTGCTGACCTTCTATGTAAACCCGTTCCAAGCGCTTTAAGTTAATCGGATTTCATCTGCCTCGTAAAACGTCCTGTATTTACACACTATATACGTAATAGTGCAGTACGTCATTGCAGTGTACGTCGTTAGAGGATATCGTTGATAACTCTCTGGTGATCGAGGGTTAGAAAATCAAGTCTACACCCCGAGCTATATCCTTGCATACATCTGACATTGGACTCTGCGCCTGATGATGTAGGCTTCATATCCTGCAGGTTGCCGGGCGTGTGTACTGTGTACTGGCTGCGAGGACGCGTTGTGGGGCCGGTGGCTGTGTGTCCAGCCTGTATTTTCTTTAGCTTTAAATCTTGGTAAGTGAGGGCCGTATATGTGTGGGACTGCGACTTGATATATCCTGTACCCTGGAGAGATTCTTGACGTCGTAATATCCGCCGATATCCGTCGATAATATTCCGCACATATCGTAGTCTGTTATTGCGCTGTTGAGATGCTGGCTGCGCATGATGGATAGTGGAAACAACCGTTAGTTTATATATATATATATATATA
>NW_014577081.1:340480-343787 GCF_000485595.1 Priapulus caudatus
GAGAGAGAGAGAGAGAAAGAGAGAGAGAGAGAAAGAGAGAGAGAGAGAGTGAGAGAGAGAGAGGAGACTCACAGTTGTGACTCATAATTGTCACTCATAGTTGTGACTCACAGACCAGATAGCTGTTCACTGTGACTCACAGACCAGTCAGCTGTTAGCTGTTAGCTCTTACTGTTAGCTTTTAGCTGTTAGCTGTCACTCACTCATCAGTCAGCTGTTATATTAGCTGTGACTGTCTGTGAGACAATCGGCTTTTCTGTGTAACTTATGGATGGGTGAACTTATATTAGGGATGCGTAACTTAGGGATGCGTGAAAATTGTGCACGCACGCGCGCACGAACGCACAAACGCACACACATGCACCAAACCAAGGTGATTGTACGTACCGTCAGTTCGGTAGTGAAGTCAGATATAGTTTATAAATGAACCAAATGAGCCCAATTGGAGAATTCGCGTAGATAACAGAGGTTTACTCACAGGCACTTGGAACGTCTCAATAAAAAAGAAAAAAAGGTAAATAAACACGAAATGTATTTACTACAAAAGTCTTAATCTTTCTCTACTCTATGTCACCTATTATTGGCGATAATTACACGTAAATGTCAGTCAAATGCTCATCTGCAACACACAAGTACACCGCACGCCCGCATTGTGCACAAACAACAACATGAATAAGAGAGCAGGTAAGAATTAAAGACCTCTCACTTATTCATGTTGTTTGTGCACAGCGCGGGCGTGCGGTGTACTTGCGTGTTGCAGATGAGCATTTGACTGGCATTTACAGGTGATTATAGGCGAAATAGAGTAGAGAAACATTAAGACTTTGGTAGTAAATACATTTCGTGTTTATTTACCATTATTTTTTTTATTGAGACGTTCCAAGTGCCTGTGGGTTTACTGGTCCCAGCAGACACTGAGGCACACTAACAGTTTGACATCTGGAGAACGAGTTTTACACAGAACCTTTTCATTTAACCAATTTCACATCAAGAATTGCACACGTGACACATGGATACGCGGGGGAGACGGCAAGAGGTAGAATGTAAAATTCCATACTGAACTCACTGTTATCTAACAGGAGAAATCGTATGTTGTACGCAAATGAGATTATTTTGTTAATTCGAGATTTGTTTTATGATATTTCAGTCAATGTCATTTGAGGTTTGATTAGTACGAATAGAGTAATGAATATAGTCCATGTGTAATCGTTTTGGCATACGAGCTCCTTTGCTTTAACTCGCCACAGCAAAACTAAGCACACTGGCAACATTCATTAAAATTTCAATTAGTTTTCAAATTTATATCCAACACGGTATCTTCCTTTCATAGTGCTAACACTGCTAAGCCTATTCAAATACTTGTAGATTGTGTATATGTTGTACTGTTGTATAGGGGCAACCTCGCTGTTATATGGCAAGCTTGCAGGTAGTCACTGGGACCACCCCTGTCGCGCTTACAAATGTTAGCAGTCGATTTTAACTAAAAAGTTAACTAAAAAGTTAACAAAAAAAACAAAGTTAACAAAGTTAACAAAAAAGTTAACTAAAAAGTTTCTTAAAACCTCATTACTGTTGCGAAATTATTTCCTGCACACAAAGTCGTACTGCATCTTTTTACGTGGACCAACCATGGTTCACGTTTATCTACATCGCAGACTTTTCGCCCTCTCACTAATCTAACTTAATTCAATCTTTCCCCGCGGAAGGCGCACTCCCTGCTAGTTGCTCGCTACGTCGTACCCTCTATCACGTCGTGGTAGTCGCGGTGGTGATCACGTGGTTCATCAAACGGAATTCGCAGCTGTACGCAGCGGCAACGATTATGTGCACCACCTGTCAGAATACAGGAAACTTGTACCGCCGCCGCTGTACTCGCAACTTTTAATAACTCCACACCAATATGGTTGCCATGGTAACATAATTTCGTTTATGAATGGGAGACATGCTCCGCTGAAATGTGCTGCTGTCCCTTCAAAGCTGCTGTTGTCTGTTGGCATGGCAACTAGGTAACATCATAACGGGAAATTCGACGACCAGCAGTTTTTTTGCGTAAAAATGAACTGGCTTCATCTAATACTGATGAGGATGTTGAACGCGTGGAGCTGACGCGCGTTTGTTTCCGTCAGAGCATTGGCCACTCCAATACTAACTATGCGAGCGTTATGAGAGTGACCGATTCCCTACTGCTCTTTCTATGCGGCTTCCGCTGTGGATGGTCGTTATGGGTAGTCCATAATTTCTCTATTCTGATTCATTTACACAAATATTTCCGGTTATTGTTAGTCTGTGCGTCTGTTGTCTGTCCGGCTATAGGCGACGAAGCGGTTGGTTCCTGGGGTTGGAAATTGGTCCACAGTGGTCACTGGAGGTCACAGGAGGTGATCAGAGGCCAAAAACACTCATTTGTGGCTTAACGAAGCCAGCTAGAGAGTTTGGTATGAAGCACAAAATGTTTTCTTTACCCCTTAAATGGGTGGACAGATGAGGTCAGATCCGAACTCTGAGGTCACTGGAGGTCACTGGAGGTCGCAGAGGAACATTTCAGTTTCTGGCCAAACAAAGCGAGATACGGTCTTTGTTATATGTCAGAATTGTTCCTTGTCTTTTATCCCCGAGCAACGCCGGGTACCCTAGCTAGTAGTTGATAGTTATGCACTCGTACATAGCCTTTTAATAAACGTGTATGTAGTGCTCAGAAACGAAAAACCCATTAGGTTTCACGCGTTCGCAAAAGACAGCTCAGGCCTTCAAGCTGTAAATAAACATGATCAAAATGGCAGCCCTTTGCTATGCGAGAATTAATAATACATAACATTTTTACGAACAGCCTATAGTGTAAATGTGAGCTTGTCTTGCAACCTATATCCATCTTGCGAAGGCAGTCAGTAATCTATGCAGATGGCACTAATGCCTTCGCTGCAACATCGAGTTAGAATGTTGCAGGCTCCACTGCAGAATCGATGTGAGATTAGTAGATATCACTGGCTAAAATGTTCCAGACAATTATTAATTGCGTGACAGCTGTCATCATAGATGTAATCGTACTGGATCATTGCCATGACATCATGTGAGACATAATTAGATTATTTGTCTAATTCGTATTAAATTCATATGCATCTATATTTTAGACTTATATTGGCCAATATAATGGGACTTTACATTTGCATAGTATAGATAAAATCTAAGTTACGATGTTGTGACTTTGAAATGTGTTTGTTGCCAACTAATTTCATATTTACTGTTATTGCTGTTGCTGTTGTTATTGTTATTGTTGTTGTTGTTGTTGTTGTTGTTGTTGTTGTTGTTG
>NW_014577081.1:347993-350410 GCF_000485595.1 Priapulus caudatus
CTCTCTCTCTCTCTCTCCCCCGCATTCCCCCTCTCTCGCCTCTCTCTCTCTCCCGCCTCTCTCTCTCTCTCTCTCTCTCTCTCCCCCGCATTCCCCCTCTCTCGCCTCTCTCTCTCTCCCGCCTCTCTCTCTCTCTCTCTCTCTCTCTCCCCCGCATTCCCCCTCTCTCGCCTCTCTCTCTCTCTCGCCTCTCTCTCTCTCTCTCTCTCTCTCTCTCCCGCTTTCCCCCTCTCTCGCCTCTCTCTCTCTCCCGCTTTCCCCCTCTCTCGCCTCTCTCTCTCTCCCGCATTCCTCCTCTCTCGCCTCTTTCTCTCTCTCCCGCTTTCCCTCTCTCTCGCCTCTATCTCTTTCTCTCTCTCTCTCCCGCTTTCCCTCTCTCTCGCCTCTATCTCTCTCCCGCTTTCCCCTTCTCTCGTCTCTCTCTCTCTCTCTCCCGCTTTCTCCCTCTCGCGTTTCTCTCTCTCTCTCCCGCTTTCCCCCTATCTCGCCTCTCTCTCTCCCGCTTTCCCCCTCTCTCGCCTCTCTCTCTCCCGCTTTCCCCCTCTCTCGCCTCTCTCTCTCTCTCTCCCGCTTTCCCCCTTTCTCGCCTCTCTCTCTCTCTTTCTCCCGCTTTCCCCCTTTCTCGCCTCTCTCTCTCTTCCGCTTTCCCCCCCTCTCTCTCTCTCTCTCCCGCTTTTCCCCTCACTCGCGCGCGCGCTCCCTCTCTCTCGCCTCTCTCTCTCTCTTCCGCTTCCCCCTCTCTCGCCTCTCTCTCTCTCTCTTTCCCTTCTCTCTTCCGGTCTCTCTCTCTCTCTCTCTCTCCCGCTTTCCCCCTCTCTCGCCTCTCCCACTCGCGCGCGCGCCAGACTCTCGTCGCTCTCTCTCTCACTCGCGCGCGCTCCCTTTCTCTCTCACTCGCGCGCGCGTTCCCTCTCTCTCGCCTCTCTCTCTCTCTCTCTCACTCGCGCGCGCGCTCCCTCTCTCGCTCTCCTCTTTCTGTTTCTCTCGCCGTGCTTTACTACCGGCACGAGACGTGAATTCGCCGCCTGTCATCGTCTCTCTCTCTCTCTTCCTTGCCTTGACACACTCTGTTTGTCTCTTCATTATTATTATTATTATTATAACTATTATTATTACCGTAATTACGGCTGTTGTTTTCATTGCGTGAGAATGATGTCCTAATAGATGTGCGGACGTGGCCGCTCATGAGACAGGGCAGCGTGCTAAAATCATCAATGCTCATCATTCGGCAACGCAGCAGCTAGTAGACCAGTATATATATATAGTATATCAGACCATTAATCCCGCGCAATTCTGCGGAGTAGTTTTCGCATCAGCTTATATTTATGCCTTCTGTATCTGAGTGCGTATCAATACGCACGTTACGGGCCGCAGTCACGAACGTGCGGCATTATTAATACGATGGCACTTATCATAAACGCATAAATATTCCGTCGCGTATAAAGTACAAGCGTGCCTTCATTGACATGTAGACGACTGTAATTTCAGATATAGATATGTGTTGATTGCATCGTAAACCTGCGCGTGAATAAACACTTGCCGTCAGTTGCCGCTTTCACGTGCTGGTGAAATCAAACTTTGCATTCGGTGAAAGCTTGCGGATGGATTCTCTCTCGGGCTGATGGTAATCTCATCGGAGGATGGAAGACAACGCGCAGATGGAATTTACTGCTAGCTAGTTAGTCAGAAGTTGCTTCCCGCTTTTCATCAGGAGTACATGACTATAGAGATCTCTATTCATGTACTATCATATACTTCTGATGTCTTCACATCCCAGTCGTGCTTGACTACATTGAAGCCAATGCAAGGTCAACAAGAATAGCTGGCTCGGGAGCAAAATAGGTGAGGAGCAGGGGTCAAAACATTCGTGGCTTAAGAGCTTTGTAGTCAGCCCTTCCCTAGAACGAAACGTGAGAACTGGTTCGAGGAAAAGGAGTGATTGGGGCAGTGAAAGGGTTAGATGAGGGTCGTTGGAGGGCGCGGCCCGTGTGGGCGTGTAATATGTTCGATGGAAACACAGGGGGAGGGGAGGGAGAAAGAGGGAGAGGAAACGTAAAAGAGGGAGCTAGGGAGAGAGGGGGAGAGAGAGCGAGGGACGAGCAGAGATCGAGAGAGGGAAAGATCGAAAGCGAGAGACAGAGAGGGAGAGATCGAAAGCGATAGGGAGGGAGAGAGAGAGAATTGGAGATCTAGAGAAGTAAAAATATAAGTGAGAGAAAGAGGAAGAGAGAGAGGTAGAGCAAGATAGAGAGCGCAGGAGAGGAGAGATGTTTTCTGTCGCTGCCGTTGAACGCGTGGTTTACATTGCTCGCAAAGCGCATAGAAAGGCACACAAGTGGTAGAGCGTCGATAGACCGTGCACGGGTTGCGTGGAGTGCTTGTAGGTTCTCATGCGTGGAAGTTACCCACTGAACGTA
>NW_014577081.1:350442-353550 GCF_000485595.1 Priapulus caudatus
CTCTCTCTCTCTCTCTCTCTCTGCTCGCTCGCTCGCTCGCTCGCTCGCTCTCTCTCTCTCTCTCTCTCTCTCTCTCTATCTCTCTTTCTTTATTTCTTAGCTAGCCGCCCAAAATATCTTGAGTAATAAAGTCCCTGTGTTCGACCGGAGCGGGAGAGGAGGGAGAAATTCATCAGCGGTTACAACAGCTTAGAGATAGCTGCTATGTGAGAGATTGCATTCTGCCATGCCATCAATCAGTCCGCGGTCCACGTTGCCAGCACAAATGCACACAATTAGTGCCGAATCTAGCTGTTCATCATGCCTGGCAGAGGGAAAATGTGCCGAGTGGAATATTACAGCAAACTGCTGGGTGGTAAGGCTTAATGAGCGTGGCAAGCCTAGTGAAATGTTGGGGCGCCCGCCTCATATCCTCCGCACATAGATCACTAAGTGTTTCGCTGGCCTTTATAATGCTTATTAATTGACATACGGACCGTAAAATCAATACGTGTGGGTCTGGCTGTGCTTTAAATTCGTTCTCGAAATCAACGTTACATCTGCACGAGCAAGAATTAATAGCCTATAGCTGAAATTTACGCCATTTCTAGCTAAATGCCAGAGGTTATGTCTCGCTGAGACTGTCGCTGTGACTGCACGTGATCATCACTGCGCGCGAGTGCGAAGATGACAGCGACAGTCTATGCCCAGAGCTTAATAATGGCCCAATGGCTTACAGACGGCTATTATTTGGGGGTGCCTTGTTTGCTGCGTGCAACCTTTAGAGTAGATTGTATCTTTAGAGACGGCAGTATGATGCAAAATTGCCCTGTTAGGTTGCCTCATCTGCTAGCCTCTATCTGCAAATGCGCAGATGTAGATGTTGGACAAATTGACTTGCAGCGGTTTTGGAGAGAATCGAACGAAATTTCCGCCGTGTAAAATTTCGGCGCGGATGTTGGTGGCGTGTGGCCGAGGAACGCTGCCTTGTATCGGCGGATATGAAGCACAGCTCCTCCGCCTGTGAATGAACGCGATAAACGAACATTCGCTACAGGGTAAACCAATCATCACAACCGTCAAATGTTTTCGATTCCTGATTCAATGCGTTGCCAAAGAAAATGATTGCAATTCCTAGTTTCGCCAGTAATCATTGCGACGAATTTCTTTAGCGTTGTTGGGAGTCGGGACCTCTAGACTGACGCATCGAGTCGTTGATGCATAAGCTGACGGTGGCCAGGAACTAGCCTGGAGTCAGTCTAGGTTACCTCCACCTCGATGTCGCCTCTGTAGCATATGTTTCACACACGTAGTCTTTAGAGGCTTTCTGGCGGTTGCTTATTTAGGCTGAGAGGGTCTATGTGCCCCGGTGTACTGCCGGAACGTACCCTGGTACTATCTAATATGCCGGGCCGTACCTCGCCTACTCCACTAACGAGTCTAGGGAGTCGCCTACGCCTACTACCTAACCCTAACCCTAACCCTAATCCTAACCCTAACCATATCAAATAGTGACCAGGGTACATTCCGGTATACCACCGGACCGTACCCAGGGTACGTTCCGGCAGTACCCTGGGGGACATAGGAGCCTTATGCAGCAGACGAGAGGTAGTATCGAGTAGAGACCACTCATTCAGTCAGCAACACGAGTCATTTAACAATGAGCTTTTGATCGGTAGGGTGCGGACGGTTTCTAGCAACAGAGACGGTGAAGGATGGGTGACATATATGACATATGTGGACATGGGTAACGTAATGGGAGTGTAAGTACTTTGTTTGAGGGAGAAGTCGGTGAGTCGCTTGGAAGTCGTGATCGAAGTCAAGACTATTTGATGCGCGTGGTCTTGAAATATTTGGCTGCACACTGTGAGTTTTCTATTCTAAATCCTAAATTATATCAAGAGCTAATAATTGATAAATAAAGCTTGATTATATTATATATTCGCTCTGGCGTAGCAACCCCGTTACATTGCCACAAGCGTTATCGTCGACACACTGTCGCTTTCGTCGCCGTTGTCGTTGTCGTAATTGCACGCGCACACACGCACGCGCTGTCGCTGTCAAGCTATCGTAATCGTTATCGTCATCGTCGTCGTCGTCGTCGGTGTTTCGTACACGTTCGTGGTGACATAATAGAACTTTGAAGAGACAGATTCTGTTGGTGACGCATACATCTACGCATCGTTTTCTCTAATGTATGCCGAGACAAACACCTGCATGAATACATTTATGCTTGCGTGGGCATATGTTGTTGGCTAGAGGCGGGTAGAGGGGATGGCCTTGGGTACAAAGTTCTCAATTTCCAAATGCTTCAATTAAGCATTAACGAACGTAGCATTTGTGACATGCTCGATGCAAATCGGATTACGAGTCGGGCGTTTGGGTAACATCTGAATAATGAGATGGTAATTCTGATAGGTTGCATCTCAGACATGTTGTCCAACGAAATGTGATTAGTGTTAAGAGTGAGCGGCCCGGTTGCTGCCACTTGTGAAAAACCACGGATCGGCGAATGACATCTGAATAATACATGCTCATTTAAAAAAATTATACCACTTGGGATAAGTACATGATTAATGGATGTCTGAGCAGGGGCGTGTACAGGATTTGTACCAGGGGGGGGGACTCGAAATTTGACCCCCTCAGATGCGTTTTCTGCGCGAGCAGGGGGGTCCGGACCCCCTGGACCCCCCCCCTGAACACGCCCCTGCTGAGCCGGGACGTCAGCGTCACTAGTTGGTGAACAGTATCTCGTTTGAGTGTATGCCTAAGCCCTGCTAAGTGTACTGGCTCTTGGATGCTGATGCGCTTAGCTGGGAAGGAGGTGTGAAAACAAGACTGGTTAGCTGCTTCGATTATACTCCACACAATCTCTTTTAAGATTTTTCAAGATTCAAGATTTCAAGATATAATGTATTGTATCACGCATACACGCACGCATACATGCACGCACGCATGCGCCGCCTGTAGAGAAATGTGGAGCGATCATTTTGCGAGAGACCGAATGCTGACGGATTAACCTTGCTAGCACGAACAATAATTATATATAATAGGCCCACAGGCAAAGATTTCTGCTGCGCTATTCGAGACGTATCATCATTGTGTTAGACAGTTTACAACCACTCCGGC
>NW_014577081.1:354317-370981 GCF_000485595.1 Priapulus caudatus
TACACGCATACATACACGCATACATACACGCATACACGCACGCATATACGCACGCATACACGTACGCATACACGCACGCATACACGCACGCATACACGTACGCACGCATGCGCCGCCTTTAGAGAAATGTGGAGCGATCATTTTGCGAGAGACCGAATGCTGACGGATTATAACCTTGCTAGCACGAACAATATATATAATAGGCCCACAGGCAAAGATTTCTGCTGCGCTATTCGAGACGTATCTTCATTGTGTTAGACAGTTTACAACCACTCCGGCGTGCGCACGCTCTGTCTACCGTTGATGACAGAACTCTGTCTCGTGACCTTTCGCTCACAACACGCCAAAGCATAGCTTGGCAGTCATGAACAGCCGTGTATACGTATAAAATGCACGCTAATCGCCATGCCCTTTGATGCGTCCTTCACGTTCCACGTGTACGGGTCCGTCTGCCAAGGTGTCGGCGGGCATTGTTAATGCTAATCATCTGCGAGCAGCAAGCGCGTGAGCAACTATGATCCGTCATATTGGATGGCTTCTATCTTTTGTTCATATGAGCACTCTGTCTCGCGCGATGTTCGCTTTTACACTGCTTGTACGTAAAGGTCAATCGTGTTGTCCATGCGTTGGCAGATGTTCCCCTTTCGCGTAGACGTCGGTGTATTCAGGGGCTACTTAAACAAAGAGACAGAGTTAAACGCGCATATGATTGAGGATCCCAGTGGCTTAATCATGATAGTATGTTGTCAAGATAGTATAGTTAAACTGTTTAGTCTTGGATAGATGAATAGGAAATGAGGTGCAATTATTAGATTGCTTGATGGTTGATCTGGTATATGCCTTATTTCCAGAGCAATTGTTCACTTAATACAAACACAAGACTTGTAGGACAGAATATGATGATACTAGCATAATCTCATGTGCATATATAATCGACATGTAACCATTGCATGTACCTATGTTGATATATGGACCGTGAAATGTGTGTCATGTAACTGATTCGTGTTCTTCTGCTTTGCAGTGCTGCAAGATGAGGGGGAACACCAAGCAGGCTGGATAGAGGGTGTTGCAATCCTAGTGTCTGTTGTAGTGGTCGTACTGGTGACTGCATTTAATGACTACACAAAGGAAAAGCAATTCCGTGGCTTACAAAATAGAATAGAAGATGAACACAAGTTTTCTGTGATCCGTGGGGGAGAGGTGGTGCAGCTACCTGTGGGGGAAATATTGGTAGGCGACATTTGCCAAGTAAAATATGGTAAGCATATATCAGGGAAAATTGCATCTTTTAAAGCGATGTCTCAAATACATTTGCATAGAAACCTACACTAAAATTTAATCTTACCTATTAGTGCATATATACTCCTAATAACACCACCTTAGAAATTACCAAGAATATGTGCTTTATGGTTATAAAAGAGTGAATTGAACAGAGTACTTCAGTGAATGTTTTTAGAGTTCTTGAATATTTAATTTAACATGACGTCAGACAAGAGGATCCAAGTTCATGCTGTAATATTTTTTCAATCATGTTTTTTGTTTAAAAGAATTGCACCAGCTGTTTCCTTCTGGATTCCCCCAATTCACCAGTGTCTTTATTTCTCTTTAAATTCACCACCTTTCATATCTATATAGTGATGATAAGGTCCACGGACCAAATTTGCTGGTAAACATTGTCGCAGAAGCTATTGAATTGATTTATGGATTGGTGGTGTCTGGCACTCTAGTGAGAATCAAGCGACATCATCCTGGAAATCAAACTTGATTAATATTTGTAACTGTTGTATATTTAGGTGGCTATAACAATGTACGAGCCTTATGAGACATTAACTTTGCGACTGATATTTGCTGTAAATCAAGGAATGCATAGTTTTGCTCAAATGTCTTGGCAAATATGAGAAATTATTCCTCTAATGGTTTTTACCAAACAATTATCTAGTTTAGTTCACATTGCTGTTATTCAGATTATCTTGTTTTGCTAGTAGTAATTTAGTGTGTTATCTTTTTATTTGTTGAAATGTGGTTTTGCATTATCACTGTTCTGTTGTTTTTAGGTGATTTATTGCCAGCAGATGGCATTGTTATCCAAAGCAATGACCTTAAAGTGGATGAGAGTTCGCTAACAGGAGAGTCTGACCATGTGAAAAAAAGTGAGACGACAGATCCACTGCTACTGTCAGGTAAACGGATTCTTACACTCTGCCACCCACTCTAGCAACAACCTTGTTTTAAAATCAGTTTAGCGCTTGTAGGTTTTAATATCACAATTATATTAAAAATCATCCAACCTTCAGTGTTTAGACTGTCAGTCAGAAAGTCACGTGAACGCTTAGTTGATGTCACATAACTATCAGTCATATACATATTCTTTCTGTTTGGTGCTGGACTGTGGACAAAGAACTTTGTATTAAATATTGATATTTCGCTTTTACAAGATTTCTCGTCATTTTCAAACTTCCAAGCTGAAATGTTTATTTAACAAGTATAGGCTTTTCCGCGCGGTTCCTGATGCATTGTGAATCCAATTATGAAATCCGGCATACAGATTATGAATTAGTAAATCGGAAAATGTCCAGAGATTGATTTAATGGAAGCAAGAGACAACATGTCTGAACAATTCTGTCGTGTGCAATGCAGTCAGCCATGAGACACCATTACAGACCTCACACCATGAGACAACATTACAGACTTCACACCATGAGACAACATTACAGACTTCACACCATGAGACAACATTACAGACTTCACACCATGAGACAATGTTACAGACTTCACACCATGAGACAACATTACAGACTTCACACCATGAGACAACGTTACAAGTTTTTATAAGGAATGTGATAACGAATGCGTAATTAATTGCATGGACACTTGTAGCCATGCACGTCTGCACACTAAGTGGCTGCAACTGACAAACAGTAATGATCTAATCACGGTTGCAACCTTCATCAGCAATAGTGATTATTACCTTAATTAAGCAAGAATGCTCTCTAGCTACTGTAATAATAGTAAGAGACTATGGCATGGTAAGTCAATGAGTGTTATGTAAATTGGATGCCTCAAATTAGGCTCTGTAACCTATTAAGGAAACATTTAAAGCCAACACGTGTAAACGTGTGATTTCACAGTGGGCAGAGCTAAAGCCTAGTGCAGACTTGCAACTTTTGGTCGTGCGTCGCTGCAACATGCAATCGCATGCGATCGGTCGCACGCCTCGCCGAGTGTGCGCATGCAAGCGACTGGCTACCATTTGGCGAAAAATGATGCTGGCGCCATGGGCAGTATTTACCCGTCATTTCCAGTTGGATCGCGACATCTTTATATGCCACATGTTTCTTAGTGCGATCGCTGTATTCCGGCAGTGTAACATCAAACAAAACCGGCCTCTCCATCCACATAGCTAGCAAAATGCTTTCTTTCTCATCACTCCAGCTTGTTGCTGTGAACGTAGCCATATTGAAATATCACGTGATGAGAAGGTGCTCGCTGATTGGTCAGACAAGAATGTGTCATCGTTGCAAGTCGCTGTCTACCCGCACACATGCGATTTCGAAGCGATTTCGGAGCGACGAGTTGCTGAAAATCAAACGTTTGATTTCTTGCGACTCGTCGCAAGCGACCAGAATCACACAGTTGCTCGTTCCCGCAGACCTAGCGATTTCTCATGCGACTCTGGCTGCGATTCTAGAATCGCAGCCGAGTCGCATGAAAAAGTTGCAAGTCTGCGCTAGGCTTAAGAGTGCAGTCACAGGTTTGTTGAACACGTTGCCTCATACTTGCTAACACGAGCACGTTTATATGCATAGAATGGTGCATTCGACAGTATGACAAACATTGGCAGGTAACAGGGGTCAAACAGAATAAGAGCCAAAATGCAAACACAAGATGCGAATAAGAAACAAAAACACATCATGGTGAACCTTTAATAATTGATATATATATATACGTATGATTGTTTTAGGCACACATGTAATGGAAGGTAGTTGCAAGATGCTGACAGTAGCAGTGGGAGTAAACTCGCAGACTGGAATTATTTTCACACTGCTTGGCGCAGCATCACAGGAGGAGAAGGAGGAGAGGAAACGGCGGAAGAAGCAGGGTAAGAAGGAAAATTTGCATTGCCTTTTTTCACAATAGTTCGTCACACACTATAGTTCCACCAATATTTCCTTCTCTAGCATCTCCAACACTATCCACTTCCACCCATCCACACTAGCCAGTCCCACTCTACCACTCTTACACTAGCCACTCCCATATTATGCCCTCTCAGCCTCATCCGTGAGTCCATTTATTACACCAGAATGTTTAACAGATCTTGCTTTGTAGAAGGATGGGTTGCGAATGGGCGGACGTTGCCACGCGACCAATTCTACTGTTCATATTGTACTTACTATAATTAAAGGTGCCTGTCATGAAAATAATCTAAAATCTAAACAACGTGCCTTCCTTTTCAATTCAAATAAATTGTAAGTTGTATAATATTGGTAACTGTACAATTACTGTACAAAGTAGATAAACTATTACGACAAGTACATATGTAGTATCAAGAACATATAATTAAGACAGACTAAGCCACGTAATGGCGATATTATTCGAAACGATGCATCAAAATGCAGAGAAACAGCCTATCGACCTTTTTGCAACTACGGTTACTGTTTGGCTGTAGGCCCTAAAGGTCACATAAAACACACAAGAAAAGGCATTTCGTTGCTTTGATTTCGACTGTCGAGTGCCATCAAGCGCGTTTGAATCACGCGTTACTTTGAGCTGTCCAAATTAGTCATTTGACTCGCCGTGCGATAGAGACATACGCGCGCGCGCACGCACGCACACAAGCAAACACTCCCACACACAGATACCCCGTATACTGACAACAAAATTTGATCCCACATTAAACTAGTCCAGGACTGGCGCGCGTCAAAACGTAGCGTACAGACACAAAAGTCTGAAGCGTGCCAAATTGGCACGGATTGACTATGCATGCGCAGTTACGTCACTCAACAGACAGCTATTGTATAAGTCTGTGCGCATGCGTATTGCGAAATCTGACGCGCGCCTGGCCCCACACTGCGTACACACACGTTGAAAGCGGGCTAACTTGGTACGCTCCAAGTTAGCCCACCTCGAAGTGGGCTTGGCCCTCCTTCATTTGCGGGGCCAAATTGGTGTGGGTCAGCGCGTATTTGGAGCGGGATAGCGTGTACACACGGCAAAAATTTGACTCCCGCCTGGCCCGGACTAGTTAAATGTGGGATCAAATTTGTAGTCTGTACGGGGTAAGACAGACAGACAGACAGACAGACAGACACACCATGACACACACTCGCACATATGCGCGCACATTTGTGATGGTAGCTAGGGCTGAGAGGGTCTATGTCCCCCAGGGTACTGCCGGAACGTACCCTGGGTACGGTCCGGTATACCGGAACGTACCCTGGTAATAAATACTACTACCTAATATGCCGGTCCGTACCTCGCCTACTCCATTACCGAGTCTAAGGAGTCGCCTACGCCTACTCCTTAACCCTAACCCTAACCCGGCCTAATCCTAACACTAACCCTAACCCTAACCCTAACCATATCAGCTAAATAGTATACCGTACCCAGGGTACGTTCCGGCAGTACCCTGGGGGACATAGACTCTATGAGCGTAGCTAGGTGATCCTGGCCGTTGAACAATTCTACATAGAAGAGACATCTGCGATGTAAACATTTAGCTTTCTAAAGCTTGTAAAAAACATCTACTGCTTCCATAGAGATGATAGAGATGTATATGTACAGTCGCGTATCGTTCCCAACGAACCCTAGAGATATATCCACATCATTCCAGCCAACGCTACAGGCGGTGGCTTTCAAGGCAATGCTAGTAGCTAGCAACCGTTGCATTATCTTATTCTCCCTTCAACGTGCACTTGAGCCGTTGAAATAATAATATGATTGCATATAAACACAAATTGTATTTAATACTAAATTCTTAATGTTTATATATTCTCTATCTATTTATAATTTCATGTAAATGGCGTTAAAATGCTCATCTGCAACACACAGTGTTACCAGACGCACGCCACTGAACACATAGTAAAAAAAAAAAGATGGAGACATCTGTTTATAGTATAGAGACGCAATCCTTTCCTGAGTTTTAATATAGGGAAGTGCGTGTGGAGATATTGTGTGTTGCAGAGAAGCATTCAAACGGTATTTACGGGGAATTGTTACTAATAATAGACGGTAGAGACTGGGTAAACATTAAAACTTTGGTAGTAAATACAATTCGTCTTTATTTGCTATCATTTCATTGAAACGGCCCTCGATCTGCTCCCCTCCGTAGGCGTGTTTTTGAAAACTCGTGGATGTTCTGCCTGCAGTCTCTCGATCCGACGGTTTGTGTTCACTAACCTCCTCCTTTATTCTCACCGCCATGACGTACTTGCTCTTATTTCCTACTTAGCTCTGTGTTAAAACCTATCCGAACACATACACGCACACACGCACACATACACGCACACACGCTCGCACGCGCGCGTGCAATTCTCGTATGCGGTGTTTATCCCGTAACAGACCGATAGTAGTCTCTTAAGAGTCCGTACCCGCAAGACAGCCGGCTGCTGGCTTATACTCTCGCTCCCCCACACACCACCCACACCCAACCCCACACCCCACACCATCCCTATACGTTCCATAAGAGCTGTACATTTGCGCTGTCTCTGCGCGCGATTGCTCGGGCCATCGCTCACACGGAGCATGCCACGAGGAGCCAGGGGAGCTGAGGATACTGCACTGCCCACAGAATAACACACAGCTCCACTGTACACGGGGGAAGGGCGTGTGTGTGCGTGCGTGCGTGGCGTGCGTGCCTGTGCCTGTGGCGCGTGCGTGCGTGTGCGTGGGCGTGCGTGCGTGCTTGCGTGCGTTCGTGTGTGCGTGTGTGTGTGTGTGTGCGTCGTGCGTGCGTGCGCGCGTGCGTGCGTGCGTGTGTGTGTGTGTGTGTGTGTGTGTGTGTGTGTGTGTGTGTGTGGTGTGTGTGGTGTGTGTGTGTGTGTGGTTGTGTGTGCATGATGCAAGCTTGTGTGTGTACGTGAAGGAAGTTACATAAAGGTGGAACACGACTGGTATACACGTTATGGGCACACGAGTGAGATTGACGCACTCCTGTTATTAATAATATGTGACTACCTCGCCGAGCCAACAACACCAGGCGGCTGCCATAAGGAGGCGTGGTACTGCGGGGAGGCAGCTGCCGCCGACGTGATGCTAATGATTCCAACAGGGTTTCCCACAAACCGCGCGCGCCGAATTAAAATAATTACAGTTGCTAAATTAGTTCGCCATGACAGGGAGCATGCAATCATGCCGGTAGTGCTCATCGTCGTGCAGCCGAAGGGACACAATATCGGCTGGCTTGCGGCTAGCCACTGTCGATGCTGTCCGCGGGATACGTGAGGCGTACAGGCAGGTAGCCAGGGAAAGGTGTGATACACGTGTGCAGGCAGGCAGCCAGGGAAGGTGTGATACACGTGTGCAGGCAGGTAGCCAAGGGGAAGGGTGGATACACGTGTGCAGGCAGGTAGCCAGGGGAAGGTGTGATACACGTGTGCAGGCAGGTAGCCAGGGGAAGGTATGATACACGTGTGCAGGCAGTAGCAGGGGAAGGTGTGATACACGTGTGCAGGCAGGTAGCCAGGGGAAGGTGTGATACACGTGTGCAGGCAGGTAGCCAGGCAGAAAGGTATGATACACAGTGTGCAGGGTAGGTAGCCAGGGAAGGTGTGATACACGTGTGCATGCAGGTAGCCAGGGAAGGTATGCTACGTGTGCAGGCAGGTAGCCAGGGGAAGTGTGATACACGTGTGCTGGCAGGCAGCCAGTCGGGAAGGTATGCTACACGTGTGCAGGCAGGTAGCCAGGGAAAGGTGTGATACACGTGTGCAGGCAATGCATGTAGGCCAGGGAAGGTGTGATACACGTGTGAAGGCAGGTAGCCAGGGGAAGGTATGATACACGTGTGCAGGCAGGTAGCCAGGGGAAGGTGTGATACACGTGTGCAGGCAGGTAGCCAGGGGAAGGTGTGATACACGTGTGAAGGCAGGTAGCCAGGGGAAGGTATGATACACGTGTGGCAGGCAGCAGCAGCGGCCGAAGGTGTGATACACGTGTGCAGGCAGGTGCAGGGAAGGTGTGATACACGTGTGCAGACAGCGTAGCCAGGGGAAGGTGTGATACACGTGTGCAGCAGGTAGCCCAGGGGAAGGTGTGATACAACGTGTGCAGGCAGGTAGCCATCGGGAAGGTGTGATACACGTGTGCAGGCAGGTAGCCAGGGGAAGGTGTGATACACGTGTGAAGGCAGGCATGTAGCCAGGGGAAGGTATGATACACGTGTGCAGGCAGGTAGCCAGGGGAAGGTATGCTACACGTGTGCAGGCAGGCAGCCAGGGGAAGGTGTGATACACGTGTGCAGGCATGCAGGTAGCCAGGGGAAGGTGTGATACACGTGTGAGGCAGGTAGCCAGGAAGGTATGATGACGCGGTGTGCAGGCAGGCAGCCAGGGGAAGGTATGATACACGTGTGCAGGCAGGTAGCCAGGGGAAGGTGTGATACACGTGTGCAGGCAGCATGTAGCCAGGGGGAAGGTATGATACACGTGTGCAGGCAGTAGCCAGGGGAAGGTATGATACACGGTGCGGGCAGGTAGCCAGGGGAAGGTGTCATACACGTGTGCATGCAGGTAGCCAGGGGAACGGTGTGATAACACGTGTGAAGGCAGCATGTGCCGAGGGGAAGTATGATACACGTGTGCAGGCAGGTAGCCAGGGAAGGTGTGATACACGTGTGCAGGCAGGTAGCCAGGGAAGGTGTGATACACGTGTGAAGAGGCATAGTTAGCCAGGGAAGGTATGATACACGTGTGCAGGCAGGTAGCCAGGGGAAGGTATGATACGCGTGTGCCAGGCAGTGTAGCCAGGGGAAGGTGTGATACACGTGTGCAGGCAGTAGCCAGGGGAAGGTATGATACGCGTGTGCAGGCAGGCAGCCAGGGAAGGTATGATACAGCTGTGCAGGCAGGTAGCCAGGGGAGGTGGGATACACGTGTGCAGGCAGGTAGCAGGGAAGGTGATACACGTGTGAAGGCAGGTAGCAGCGGGAAGGTAATGATACACGTGGTGCAGGCAGGTAGCCAGAGGGAAGGTGTGATAACACGTGTGCAGGCAGGTAGGCCAGGGGAAGGTGTGATCACGTGTGAAGGCAGGTAGCCAGGAGAGGTATGATACACGTGTGCGAGGCAGGTAGCCAGGGGAAGGTGTGATACACGTGTGAAGGCAGGTAGCCAGGAAGAGGCAGGTAGCCAGGGAAGCGCAGCAGTAGCCAGGGGAAGCAGGCAGGTAGCAGGGAAGGTGTGATACACGTGTGCAGGCATGCAGGTAGCAGGGAAGGTGTGATACACGTGTGAGGCAGGTAGCCAGGGGAAGGTGTGATACACGTGTGAAGGTCAGGATAGCCAGGCGGAAGGTATGAATACACGTGTGCAGGCAGTAGCCAGGGAAGGTATGATACACGTATGCAGGCAGGTAGCCAGGGGAAGCAGGCAGGTAGATAGACAGACGGACGGGCGGGCGGGCATATGGACGGACGGATTGGCGAGCGGACAGACAGGCGGACGCACGGGCGGCAGACAGACAAGTGAAAGCACGGATAGATTAACCGACGCACAACAGCAGAAGGATGGGCACATAAATAGAAGCGACACGCGGATACAATTTCTTGATTCGATTAATTGCCACGACTAAAACTCTCAGCCAGTTGAACTTTTCTGACATCCCACTTCAATAAAAAAACGCTAATGTGCCACGTGTGTGCCAGCCTTTACTGGCTTCCCATAACACAGGCTTAGGTTAAAGTAGTTCGGTATTCTGGCCTCTCCTCATGTGCCGGAACAGGCAGTCGGACGTACATCGAGATGTATTTTTAGGACCCGTAACATTCCTAAAGAGTATCTAGACAGATATAGCTGCAACAAAAATATCGTTGAACGTAATATAATTACGATAACAGGCGCTCAGCTTGCAGTATTAGCTTTGTCATTTGCTTGTTTAAGACAACTTTCTTGTTGGAGATGATGTCTATTGAGAATTGCTCGTGTTCCCATCTGATCTTCAGTCTTGGTACTATTCTGATAAAGCGAAAGGGGTAGGCCCAGAGAAGGCGTTGAACGGCGAAAGCGAGCCGCCAGGAAGATAGAGAAATAGAGGAGAGATAAGAGAGAGCGCGCCGCGAGAGGAGAGCGAGAGCGAGCTTGAGAGAGTAGAGCAGAGAGGAGAGGAGAGAGAGAGGCGACGAGGAGAAGAGAGCGCCGGGAGAGAGAGAGAGCGGCCAGAGAGAGAGAGAGAGAGAGGCTAGACTAAGAAGTAGACACTTAATGTGTAAAAGCCATAGGGAGTCGGCCGTATGCATTGCTGCGTGATAGAGACAGTACGTGGGTTGGTCCATGAGGCTTGTAGACAGTCATGTTACAACAATCAGAGGGCAGGAGCAATAGTCTGATATGTTGGCAGCGTGAGGAACGCTGAGCAAAGCGGGTCAACACAGGCGTTCATTTTAAACTATTCGAGAGAGAAGAAATTTCGAGAGAATTCCTGACTATAACTAACATCATATCAAGTGTCCATAATAGAGACTATTATGGACTCATGATTATATCTATAGCGTTTATATGTATCGATATATATATATATATATATATATATGTATATAGTTAATATATGTATATTCATTATTATACACCAAATTGACCAGCTTAGTATCCATTGACTGCGTGTGAACAAATTAATATAGCAGAACCTTGAAGCGATAATAGCATAATTGATTGCGCTGCGCCATCAAAATCTTTTTCTGCAAGCCAGTCTGTGCGTACGCGCGCGCGCGCACACAAGTGATTTGCTACTAGTAGTCGCAGTGTGCTAGCAGATGCATGCTTTGTTCGCGAGCTTCTGCGGGAAGCTGGGACTTCGTGTGGTTCTTTGCGCCACGGGTTTTATTACTGGCTTTTGAAGTATACGAAACCGCCTGTGCAGGCTCGCCACACACGCGGCTGGGTTGTGGTGTATGGAGAGAGAGAGGAGAGAGGCGTGGCCGTGTGTGTCAGCTGCAGTGTGAACATCACACTATTATCTCAGCGGTATTCCGGACTCGTCTATTACTGTTTTCACACCAGGGTTCGCACGCGCGCACGCCGTCACCCTCTGGCAAAGAGAGCGTTTGCGGCACCGCCATATCCCTCGCCCACCCCCCCCCCTCCGCGCTCATTAACTGATATCTCGTCATTACGGAAGTGGATTGCACATGGCTATCGAACCCCTACTATGATTGAACACGTTATCGTTCTCATGTCGTTTCCATCATGCCGCCGCTAGTTGCAGGTACGTGCGGGAGTATTTTTGAGACACTCTATGTAGAGTTGTGTGCCGTAGCGTGTGTGTGTGTGTGACCTGTGTGTGTGTGTGTGTCGACGACGGCGGCTGTGCGATCTGGTGTGTGTGTGTCTCTCTTTGTGTGGTGTGTGTCGTGTGTGTGTGGCGGGGGGCGGGCCCTCTGTGCTGTGTGTCATGTTGTGTGTGTCTGTGTTGTGTGTGATGTGTGTTCTGTGTTGGTGTCTGTGTGTGTCGTGTGTGTGTGTGTTGTGGGGGGGGGGTCTGTGGTGTGCTTGTGGTCTCTGTGTGTTGTCTGTGTCGTGGGCGTGTGTCTCTGTGATGTGTGTGGCGTGCGTGCGGTCGCGTGCGTGCGTGATGTGTAGTGTGCGTGCTGCGTGCATACGGCGTGTGTGTGTGTGTGTGGTGTGTGTGTGTGTGTGCTAGCGCTGCGTGCGTACGTGCACTGCGATGTGTGCGTGCGTGCACGTATATTGTGTAAGTCAGATTATCTGGTCTTGCCCTGTCCCCAAGATCATGTCCGTCAATGTACCCGTCCATCTGTCGTTGTCACGCTACTGTATTTGGTCGTAGTTCGATAAATTCAAACAGATGTCATGCTCACATTTGTTTTTTATCCGTGGAAAATTTAAAATCACTTTTTTTTATTTCGGGGAAAATGTCAAATGGCTCGAGTTTTAGTTTTTTGCCATGCCAAAGATCTTACCAGCAGATAGGGCTTCGTGAAAAATCTTTGGGTGTCGGGAGTAGTTAAATTATAAGCTAAAAATTCGCCGCCTTTTTTTAGTTACTACTAGCTAGCGTGTGGCCTGGATATGAAAGACGATGCGTGAACAGTCTTAAGATATGTGGCATCGGAAATTTTATGCTATGACTAATTTTGTCCGTAGAAATTTTTCAATGATACTCTTTGTCACGTATTGAAAGTAGCGCTCCGCAAATGAAGCCCCCTCTTGCTCTCTTCGCTCTCTGTCTCTCCCATGCTCTTTCGTGCGCACACACACGCACACACGCACGCGCGAACGCACGAACGAACGCACGACTCTAGATTCGCTCGCTCTCCTTAGCTTTGCTTCACACGTACTTACACTCTCGGGTGTAGCTTATTTCCCTCGCGATCTCTATCATTCCTCTACGAGTTCGCTCTACACTCACATCTTTCATCTGCACGATGCTCATCTCTGTCAGCTTACCTCTTGCACTCGCTGCCCTGCAATATATATGATGCGCTGAACAGCGAATAGTAACGCGTGATGATGCGAATCGACGAATTTGAAATGGAATAAACAGCAACGAGAAAATGTAACCTATTTATATTATTTCTAGATATATACTTAGACCAAGTCGGTTGCCTTCATGCGTGACGGGAGAGGAGGGAGAAGGAGGGGAGAATGGAGGAGAAGCATGAGTGACGGGAGAGGAGGGAGAAGGAGGGGAGAATGGGGGAGAAGCATGAGTGACGGGAGAGGAGGGAGAAGGAGGGGAGAAATGGAGAGAAGCATGAGTGACGGGAGAGGAGGGAGAGGAGGGAGAATGGGGGAGAAGAAGAAGGGGGAAAGAGGAATGGGAGAAGCATCTAACGGGAAGATGGAGGGAGAAGAGGGGGGAAGGGGGAGAAGCATGAGGAGTTGACGTTGGAGCAGAGAGGAGAAGGGGGGAGAAACTGGAGGAGAATATGAGTGAACGAGAGGAGGGAGAAGAGGGAGAATGGGAGGATGAAGCCATGACGTGAGCGGGAGAGGAAGGGAGAAGGAGGAGGAGAATGGAGGAGAAGTCCATGAGTAAGCGGAGAGGAGGGAGAAAGAGGGGAGAATGGGGGAGAAGCAGAGTGACGGGAGAGGAGGGAGAAGGCGGAGAGAATGGAGGAGAATCCTAGTGACGGAGAGAGGGAGAAGGCGGGGCGAGAATGGGGGAGAAGGCATGAACGTGACGAAGAGAGAAGAGGGAGGAAGGAAGGGGAAGAATGGGGGAGAAGGACATGAGTGACGGAGAGGAGTGAAGAAAAGAGGGAGAATGGGGGAGAAGTCATGAGTGACGGAAAGAGGAGTGGAGAAGGAGGGGAGAATGGGGAAGAAGCATGAGTGACTGAGAGAAGGGAGAAGGAGGGGAATAATGGAGGAGAAGCATGAGTGACGGGATGAGGAGGGAGAAAAGAGGGGAGAATCGGGGGAGAAGCATGAGTGACGGGAGAGAGGGAAGAAGGAGGGGAGAAATGGGGGAGAAGCATGAGTGACGGGGAGAAGGAGGAGAGAAGGAAGGGGGAATGGGGAAAGAGAAGCATGAGATGAACGGGAGAGGATGGAGAAGGAAGGGGAGAATGGAGAGAGAAGCATGAGTGACGGGGAGAGGAGGGAGAAGAGGGGATTAATAGGGGGAAGAAGCATAGTGACGGAGAGGAGGGAGAAGGAGGGGAGAAATGGGGGAGAAGCATGAGTTGACGGGAGAGGAGAGGAGAAAGAGGGGAGAATGGGGGAGAAGCATGAAGTGACGAAGAAGGAGTGAGAAGTGAGGGGAGAAGGGGGAGAAAGCATGAGTGACGGGAGAGGAGTAGCATAAGGGGAGAATGGAGGAGAAGCATAGTGACGGGAGAGGAGGGAGAGGACAGGGGGAGAATGGGGGAGAAGCAATGAGTGTACGGGAGAGGAGGGAGAAGGAGGGGAGAATGGGGAGAAGCATGAGTATGACAGGGAGAGGAAGGAGAAGGAGGGAGAATGGGAGAGAAGCATGAGTGACGGGAGTAGGAGGGACGAAGGAGGGCGAGAATGGGGGAGAAGCCATAGAGTGAGCTGAGCAGGCAGGAGGGAGAGGTAGGGGATAATAGGGACGGAGAGCATGATAGTGAGAGGGACGAGGGAGAGTCATCGGCGTAGTGCGAGGCAGCGCACAACTGTACGCAATAAGCACGTAAACGTACGCAACACGTACAACGTTCGCGCACCCAGGAAGATATGTACACGTAACGCACACACGTTAACATGTAGCCACACAACGTGTGCACGCTGCCCAGCGTAGCGTACTCACACGTAAACGTACGCACCCACGTAACTGGCACACCAACGAGTACAACGTACCCACAACCTGCCGCGCAAGCACGTACGCACACACAGCACACACAACACACCGCACCAACAAGCACCACACACACACACAACACACACACACAATCACACACAACCACACACACAGCACACACGTACATACGTCTATTCACCAGAAATGGACGTTTGCACCACACGCGTAGCGCATGCACATAACACACATACCACGTACAACGACATACCACACATACAGCACATACCACAGCGCGATGAGTGCACGGCGCGCGGGTATTGACACACGTGAATTACTCGCTGCTTTTGTTAACGGCACACACCGGTTCCGCTAAGATGACTGTCGACCGCTCACATAATACGGCTACAGCAAATATCCACCCACGGGAGTTCGTCTGTGTGTGGTGCGTGAGTGTGTGTGTGTGTGTGTGATGTGTGTGTGTGTGTGTGTGTGTGGGTTGTGTGTGTGTGTGTGCGTGCGTGCGTGCGTGCGTGCGTGCATGTGTGCGTGGAGGGGGCTAATAAAATTTACTAGCTGGCTTCAGTAATTGTTTGAGTGAGTACTGATGAGAATACTAACTATAGTGGGCGTTGCAGTCGAATAGCTGTGCTGTCGATTCGTGCTTTGGTTATGGCCAAGGACACAGTAAGTGCTATTGGTGTTTTCTGTCAGAAATAATAATCTATATATACACGAATGAACTAATATATAGAGGTAGGGTTTTGTGACGTGGCTGACATACTGTGTGCTACTCAGTAGCTTCGTTATTATACAAATATAGGGAGACAGTCGGAGAGAGCGTGGAAGAGGTGTCTAAACACACACACAGAGAGAGAGAGAGAGAGAGAGAGAGAGAGAGAGAGAGAGAGAGACGGGGGGAGACAGAGAACGAGAGAGTAAGCAGACTCACAGGTTCGCGAGGAAACGTGCATTCATTCACAGGCAACCCGAATCATGTTATTCATATTGATATTACGGGTAATACATTCACCACAGACGTCAGGATTGCGTTTTAGACCAATCTTTACAATGCGGTCGTCAGCTCAATCTTGCGTAAATCATGAGCGTCTAGAACAATAAATATATCGCTGTGTCGTGTACTCCGTACTCTGTGGCGGTACTCTGTGGTCCGTACTCCGTACTCCGTACATCGTGTATTCTGTACTCCGCAGAGAATCTAATCACGATGATTTGGCCTGCTTCCACCGGCTCGCTGCTGCTCAAATCGGTAAAAACGAAAAACGAAGCCTATTAGAGAAAGAGAGCTATATGAACGCCCCCCCCCACTCCACCCCACACCCTCACTCCCTGATGCCGGCGCGCACGACAGACCGCAAATGTAGCGTTTCGATTTCCTGTTCCATGCGCACCTGGCGAAAGCGAAAACAGATCGTTACTGCTAGTTAGCTACCACCTCGCTCAGCCTCCTCCATGCTCGTTGTAGGAAGCCCGCTCTCCGTCGTCCTACCCTCCCCCCACGCCACCAGCGCCACCAGACCACCCTGTCCCCGACCCCGCCTCTGCAGGACGCACGGGCGGCAGACAGACAAGTGAAAGCACGGATAGATTAACCGACGCACAACCAGGCAGAAGGATGGGCACATAAATAGAACCGACACGCGGATACAATTTCTTGATTCGATTAATTGCCACGACTAAAACTCTCGGCCAGTTGAACTTTTCTGACATCCCACTTCAATAAAAAACGCTAATGTGCCACGTGTGTGCCAGCCTTTTACTGGCTTCCCATAACACAGGCTTAGGTTAAAGTAGTTCGGTATTCTGGCTCTCCTCATGTGCCGGAACAGGCAGTCGGACGTACATCGGAGATGTATTTTTAGGACCCGTAACATTCCTAAGAGTATCTAGACAGATGATAGTCTGCAAAAAAATATCGTTACGTATATAATTACGTAAAGGGCGCTGCATATGCTTTGCATTTGTTGTTTAACACCGTTGAGATGATGTCTATTTGAGAATTGCTCGTGTCCCACTGATTCAGTTCTTGGACTACTGATAAAGCGAAAGGGGTAGGCAGAGAAGGGGAACGGGAAAGCGAGCCGCAGGAAAGATAGAGAAATAGAGAGAGATAGAGAGAGCGCGCGCGAGAGGGAGAGCGAGAGGAGTGAGAGAGAGAGAGAAGAGAGAAGAGAGAGAGAGAGAGAGAGAGAGAGAGACTAGACTAAGAG
>NW_014577081.1:370991-391977 GCF_000485595.1 Priapulus caudatus
CATGCAGCGTGATTGTAGCGCGCGCGCACACACACAGACGGACGGATGCGCACGCACTGTACGTGACGCGCGCGTGCTGCGGACACACACGGAACGGACGGATGCCGCACGCACGTACGTGACGCGCGGCGCGACACGACACCGACGGACGGATGCCGCACGCAGTATGTGACGCGCGCGCACACACAGCGAGACGGGCGATGCCGCACGCAACGTACGTACGCGCGCCGCAACACACACGGACGACGGATGCGCACGCTACCGTACTACGCGCGCGCACACATACGGAGGGCGATGCCGCACCACGTACGTACCGCGCGCCAACACGACGGACGGATGCCGCGCGCACGGTACTAAGACGCGCGCGCACACACACGGAGCGGCGGATGCGGCACGCACGTACGTAGTACGACGCATAAAGCGGGGGGAGGGTGCTGGGATGGGGAGGGCCGTGAGACGCCGGTTTGTTAAGTATCGTATTGCGGATCCGGGGGAGGCGTGAAGCGGGAGGGAGCCTGGACGGGGGGAGGGCATGCAGAGCCACACACAGCAGCGAAACCAGAAGATAACCCCCCCGGCACAGCCGACGGGCGCGATGCCGCACGCACCTAACGTACTGCGCGGCGCACACAGACACGGACGGACGGAGTGCAGCGCGTAGGCGCGCACACGCGCAAGCATGCCGGCCGACACACGAGCCGCAACACACCTTCTTAATTTCAAACTAGAACGAGGCACATCAGAGAGTGCATACCTCCGCGAGCATGTAACATGTATGTGTACGAGCTGGCTCGCCGCTCGCTGCTGCCTGTGGCTGACTGACTGCTGCTGCTGACAATCGCCGGCTCGCTGGTGCGGCTTAGCTGAACTCGCCGCTCGCTGCGTGTTGCTGCTGACTCACTCGCCTGCTCTGACTCGCCACTCGCTGACTCGAGCGCCTATCGTCGCGCTCGCGCGGACTGGACACACACACACCACACACACACACACACACACACACACACACAAACACACACACACGAGACCGATCCATTTAGCCTCCCCTGCAACTCCGTTGCGCGGAGGTAATGAAGGCGACAGAAGCTAGATTTAGCCGGTGAAATGCCTAACACAGCCCTTCATATCACCTCTCCTATCATAACATAGCTCATATCATAACTTCCTCATATTCACGCGCAGCATAACTTCGGTTCTAATTTATAGCAGCCATTCCGCATAATATCTCGCTGCTGGGTTTCGCTGCCTGCTGCTCTGTTCTAACTGCTGCTGCTGCCTGCTTGCGTGCTGCTCGTTGCTGGCTGCTGCGCTGCTGCTTGCGCTACTGTCTGGCTGCCATAGTGCTGCTGCGTATTGCTACGTCTGCCTGCTACTGCCAGCTGCTGCTGGCTGCTATTACTGCTACTGCTGCTACTTAGCTACTGCTGCGCCTCTGCTGCTTGTTGCTGTTGCTGTTGCTCTGCGCTGTGGTTGCTGTTGCTACTGCTGTTTTACTGCTGCTGCTGCTGACTCACTACTAAGACTACTCCTTACTACTACTGCCATACCTACTACTAACTACTAACTACTACTAGCTTAATGGCATGCTTACTACTACTACTACAACTACTACTACTACTGCTACTGCTACTCGCGCTGCTGGTGCTGCATAATGCCTAATTGCTGCTGCTGCTACTACTAAATGTTTATTTGTGTTGCTTTTGTTTGTCTTGTTCTTCTTGTTGTTGTCTCCTTGCTGTTGTCTCTGCTGGCGTGCATGCTATCTTTTGTAGTCCAGCAGATTAAGTGAATATTGCAGCCATGAGCCGCTCTGTGAAGCCTTCCCAGCATGTCTCTGTACCAGACGCATTCCAGCCGGCGTAGCGGGCTCCTCATGGCGTCGCTGGTCTCACCGATAGCGACTTATCAGTGTCTTTATGTAAATCCTGGTTTACACTACCGACTTATGTTGGCGACAATTGGCGAGTTGGACCGACATTTCGCAATCGGCAAGTCCGAGTTGGCAAAATAGAACATGTTCTAATCGCCCACTAAGTTGCTATTCGATCTGTTGGTCGCGCAAACACTTGGTTTACACTGCCGATTGTCGGTGGTATAGTTAGGGAGTTGGTCCAATTCGCCAATTTGCCAACATAAAGTCGGTAGTGTAAAAAGTCCGAGGTGTACTACGAAGTCAAGGTCACGACTACATGGTTAGTGACACGTCCCATATATCGCAGTGCAAACATATCGAAATTAAATATTACTACGACGTAAGAATGACGGACGTTTTTTTTACAGGACTCGGGACGAAAATTGCGCTCATTTTCGGACAATTACTCACCGGCGCGTTGAGCAGAGTTTGACACGAGCTTGCTAACTGTCCGTAAATGTTATTATCGACATTCCGTAATTGTCCGTGTCTGTCCGTAACCGTCCGTAACCGTCCGTAATATTTGTCCAAGCTTTGTAAAAAAATCCGTTATTTCTCACTTCGTAGTGTTTGATCGATGCGCGGTTTCCGCTGCCCACCGTGAGCGAAGGTAGAGGGTTGTGGAAGCACTGCCCACCGTCAGCGGAGGTAGAGGGTTGTAGAAGCGCATGCTAATCCATCAGCGAAGGTAGAGGGTTGTGGAAGCACTGCCCACCGTCAGCGAAGGTAGAGGGTTGTAGAAGCGCATGCTAATCCATCAGCGAAGGTAGCGGGTTGTGGAAGCGCATGCTAATCCATCAGCGAAGGTAGAGGGTTGTGGAAGCGCATGCTAATCCATCAGCGAAGGTAGCGGGTTGTGGAAGCGCATGCTAATCCACCGTGCAATGTGATCTCGCAAGCATGGAGCGTAGCTGAGAGCCGCACTGATTCTTCTTCTACAGCTTAGATGTTCTCGTGTGCCATGTGACAGGCTCGATATATGCGACCATCAAGCGTGGGTGAGCTAACCACCACCCCCACCCCACCCACAACATGCTTCGTCATTAGCGAACTCTCAAAATATGCAGATTCTCTTAATATCCGCGAATATCCCCTGGAGGCAAACTTCACCAGTAGACGCACTCCCATTAGGCAAGCTTTAAGAATCTGAGCCTTCTCATTAAGGTTATCCCAATATGCGAACCTTTCCAGTAGGTGAACCCCATTGGGCAAACATTCCTAGAATCTTAACTCTCATAAGGCAAACTTTCTCAGTGTGCGAACTTTCCCAGTAAGTAGACTTCCTCAGTAGGCGAACCCCCACCAGGCAAACCCTAAGAATGGACCCTTTTATTAGGAAAGGTATTTCAATAAGCGAACTTTCCCAGTAGGCAAACATTCCCAGTAGGCGAACCCCCATTGGCAAACTCTCTCATTAGGCAAACTTCTGCAGTATGCAAACTTCCCCAGTAGGCAGACTTCCTCAGTAGGCAAACCCCCATTAGGCAATCTTTCCTAGGATCTGTAATCTGTCATTTGGAGAACTTCCCAAGTAGGCGAACTTCTCCAGTAGGCAAATTACCTTAAGCTGGGTTTACACTAATGTCTTTATGTTGGCGATTTGGCGAGTTGGACCAATTTCGCAATTCGGCAACTCCGTGTTGGCGAAAATAGAACATGTTCTAATCTCCCAACTAGTTGATATCGATTGGTTGGTCGTGCAACCTTTGCGTTTACACTGCCGATTGTTGGTTGTATAGTTAGGAAGTTAATTGGTCCAATTCGCCAATTCGCCAACACAAAGTCGGTAGTGTAAACCCAGCCTTAGTAAGCGAACCGCCATTAGGCAAACGTTTCTAGTATGTGAACTCTACCTTGAGGCAAGTTCTCCCGGTGTAGGTGAACTCCTTCTTATTTAATTGTGCGCCTATATTACATCTTAATGAGCTAAACCAATTGCAAGGCCTGCTTTCCCATGAGAGCATACAGAAAGGTGCATTCGTATGTATAACGTGACCAGTACCCCCAATGGTCAGTCCTCATCGCAACTATTCGCCAAACAATGCCGATGCTGCAGCAATCTAGATGATCGGCAGCCCGGATCTTGCGCGAAGCGCGAAAAACGCCACATAGCGGTACACTAACACAACAACGCTGCCCTCATTGAATAGCAATTTACACGGGTTTACTATATAGCAAGTATGCGGGAAGTTCGCTGAATTGAGCAGTTCTGGCGATTGCACGACGGGTTTGACTACCCACGTACCTAGACATTTGCTACAAATGGTCGTAATGGTTCGCTACTCGGCGCGCTTGGTTTGCTGTAAAAAACGGAGTTAAACTTTGTTGTTTGTTTGTTTTTGTTCATCAGTGTAGTACATATGGCGTGCGATAGATGGTGCAACAAGGCTATATGCATAGCATGGGCGTAGGACTTTGCCTGCAGACAGCTCGGCCGGCTATAACCTAGACTCGTACTCGGTCGACAGTTCCACACGCTACACTAACTAACTTCAGTGTAGCGAAGGATACTTGCCGGAGTGAAGGTGGCGAACGGGTACCAGTCTAGAAAGCCAACTGGAAACAAAAACTCAGTCTGAAATGGAAACTAGCCTACGTTACTGTGAGTGTTATATATATAACATTTCATTATAGCCTTCTGTTCATTGAGTCCATATTGCACAAAGCTGAGAAATGGTGTTCATTCGTTGTAATTCATGTTTTGTTTGCAACTAGCTGTAACTCTATACAACATTGACGATATTTGTGTGGTAATTGACGTCTGCCTTGACGGACCATTTCGCGGGTGCTGAAGTATGCGGTTAGTGAATGATGAAGTATTGGGTAGGCCTATTCTTCCGTATGCATTATTTCTGTGTTCTGATTTTCCTGGTGGGGCATGTCATC
Organism: Priapulus caudatus; assembly: GCF_000485595.1. NCBI lineage: Eukaryota > Metazoa > Priapulida > Priapulimorpha > Priapulimorphida > Priapulidae > Priapulus > Priapulus caudatus. Next base: position 375,787 of record NW_014577081.1, read on the forward strand.
GCGCAATGTGTGACAATTGAACGACCGTGCAATGTAAAGCATATAGAGTCCTAGCATATAACAGCATATATTGCGATGTATTTGTAACCGTTTATTCCATTTACCTCACCAGCCTTATTAGCTCCAAGAAACGGTATTGCTAGGGTTAGAATACCTATTGTAGAATACCTAATTGTATACCTAGGGTTAGAATACCTAATTGTATACCTAGGGTTAGAATACCTAATTGTATACCTAGGGTTAGAATACCTAATTGTATACCTAGGGTTAGAATACCTAATTGTATATTGACGGCAGTCACAGCCTGATCGGGTTACATCCTTATAAGCAGTAAGGAAATACCGCTGTTCTTCATGGTTCGATGGTTTCTTTGTGTGTTATACTTGTAACTGTCTCAGCAGACTTTGCCTTTGCTGGCTCATGTACAGCTGGCTGTACAGTTATACATTCTCCGGCAGTCATATATGCGCCGTTCAGCAATATAAGTCTAACTACGCGTGCCAAATATCATCCAAATCGATAATATTGACGAAGTTGGTCATTGTGTGCAGAACATCACGTTACATGAAGAACTTCAGGCAAAACAACGTCGCCGACATCTTCAACATGACGGCTGTCAACAGTTCCCTTCAACACGACGTAGGTACTGCTGTCATGACGTTCTGTAGCAGCACAGCCGAGCAATACGCAGAGGAATCAGTTCGATGTTACGTATAGCCACATAATGCGCATACTCTCTCGTACAACATTGTCATCCATATCTTCATGCAATCATGGTGCGATCTCTCTGATGTTCACATATCAAGTGTTACATAGGACAGGCATCATGGGGCGCTGTACAACTTATAGTGAAAACGCCTAAGACCACACGGAAATGGGACCACCGTGAAATCAAATCCTTCCACGTCCGTGCGCCGACCTATGCATTTGGCGCATGGATCCATAGCTGCCAGCGCTGCATACTGTCGTAGGACGTTCCCACGGTCGCGTGCACCTTGCCGCGGAACTGCGCGCAAGATCCGCGCTCAGCAGTTAGGATCAACACCTCCTTTCGGCAACACTTCTCTGGTATCCCGTCTCATCTGGATCTGTTTAGCAGAGAATTATTCTCTATAGAACTGTTTTCACGATTCAGTAACCTGCGTGTATTTGTGATTGTATGAGATATTTACGTCCGCCAAGGGGTTGGCAGGAGGTTATGTTTTCACTGGCGTTTGTTGGTTTGTGGCTTTGTGCGTTTCTTTGTTTGTGTACGCCTAACTGAAAAGGTTATGGACGGATTGTCATAAAATGTTCAGAATAGCTCAGAAATGGGCTAACTTAGAATTGATTAGGTTTTGGTGGTGATCCGGATCCAATTAATTAATTAATTAATTAATTAATTAATTAAATTTTCAGGATAGGTCAGAAATGGGGTAACTTAGAAGTCATACAATTTTGGTGGTGATCCGGATCCAATTAATTAATTAATTAATGAAATTTTTAGGATACGTCAGAAATGGGGTAACTTAGAATTCATACAATTTTAGTGGTGATCCGGATCCAATTAATTAATTAATTAATAAAATTTTCAGGATACGTCAGAAATGCGGTAACTTAGAATTCATGAAATTTTGGTGGTGATCCGGATCCAATTAATTAATAAAAATTTTCACAGTGAGAGAATTGAGCTGCCTTGGCAGAGGTCTGCGCTCTCCGAGTGCTCTAGTTTATAATGCAATTGAATTGTGATTAATTAATGGACGCACATATGTTATGGCCTGTTCGCGGCCGAGTCAAGTTGTGCATTATAAACGCCCTAATACTGAAACCCGTATGATAGGAGATTGGGTAGTGAAACCCTTATGATAGGGAGGTGGGTAGTGAAACCTATATGATAAGAGCACGCGTAGGGAAACCTTTTATTGAAAGAGCTAGCCAGTTGAACAGCCAGTGTTGTTGGAGCCAGTTTATTTAAGCCATAGGCAGTGGCGTGACACGTTCTGTATCATAATTGAATTCGGTCTCCGCGTTCACACAGATTCTGGCTTTTATATCGGCCCCGAGTGACTGAGCGTTTAGTGGGCTGTCAATCACGCTCCGTTAGTTTCCAATAGTTTGGATTTAATCAAAAATGCTGCTAATTTTGCAACGGCTGCACGCTTCCATTCCAATTAGATACAGACGATACTCGACCGGGAAGCTGCGAGCTGCTATGATGAATATATCAGTTAAGCTATTATTTATGACAGCCTTTCCGCTTGAGTTTGGCTTTACCACGCACAACGTAAATTTATATGGGGGATCTAAACCAACGACGCGTTTTAGAAGCATATGTGTAGCATATGTGTGCCTATATGTGTTTTATGATATTCCGTGACCAGTCATTGAGGCAAATGACATACCAGAGATGTTACATGAGAGGTTCTTACAGTGGAGCTGATCGTGTTGTTTCTGTCTATCTATGGAGCAGTGACCGAGTAAATTGTGTGTGTGTGTGTGTGTGTGTGTGTGTGTGTGTGTGCGCGCGTGTGCGCGCGCGTGTGCGCGTGCGCGTGCGCGTGTGTGTGTGCGTGTGTTCACGCGTGCGTGCATGCGTGCGTGCGAGCGTGGCTATGAATGCACATGGCTTCGTGCATGCGTTGTTACGGACAGCGATATTATGCGTGGGATTCAGAGCAATTACACTATCGTCTGCAGCAAAAGTATCATTAGCTAGTGTGTATCGGTGCCCCACAGACATCGTTTTTTATCCGAACGTGTCTCTGTGGACGTTGCTTGCGGCAGGAATACTGGAAGCGACGTCTATAAACGCGACGATATCTGGCGCGCCATATATTATGTCTGCTGTACATATAGAGAGATAGCTGACTTGATCTTTCGCTACCCCTTCACCCTTCAAAATAATGTTTTCTGCATCATTGTATTTTTTCAAATTATGGTGATAAATAATTTTTTTTGAATTTGAATTTAATTTGATTTATAACTAGCTGCTTGCATGGCGGCTTCACCAGTGTAGCGAGTCGCCAGCACCGTGAGAGCGCGTGCGCTATTGTCTCGGCGATGCTGACGACTCGCTGCCTAAACACAAATCGCTGCCAGTCTCCTGTCTCCTGTCTCTGTCTCTGTCTCTGCTAGTTGGTTGTGACTGCGATCTCGCGTAGATTTCCTTCATACGTACGTCGTGCGGCGGCTGGCGGCGACCCCACGCCGACACTCTATGTGTGTCACTATCTCTCTCTCTCGTTCGGTTTCTCTCCCTCTCATCACTTTCTTTTGATAATACTCGCCGCTTCGTTACATGCGTTAATTGAAAGTGAATTGTTTTGCATTGACCTTGATGGAAACCGCACGCCGGCGGTTTATTGTGTCAGGAGCAAGTTTCGAATGCGCCGTCGAATCGTTAATAGTCGTACTGTAAATTTAAACGATGCTGCGATTTATTTCCGCGAATTGGAGGTCTAAAATGAGATGTTTTTAGCTTGTGTCTGTTTGTATTAGATTGTTTTATGTCGAACGGCCGCGGTGTGTGCACTCGGCGGCTGTTACATGAGATAGTGGCAGTGGCACGTTCTTGCCACGCCGTTTGATGTAAATGCTTTCATAACAGGAATGTTAAAATGTTTACACAATGACTGCTAAATTGGAACTCTGTCTTCCGTCTGTGAGGATTCACTTTACCGCAAGCGGCGCTACAAAAAAACCATACATCTCAACATCGTTGGCTTCAACATGGCTGAGGGTTGAAGCTGAGGCTACAGCATGGCTGATGGTGGAAGCTGAGTCTACAGCATGGCTGATGGTGGAAGCTGAGTCTACAGCATGGCTGATGGTGGAAGCTGAGGTTACAGCATGGCTGATGATGGAAGCTGAGGCTACAGCATGGCTGATGATGGAAGCTGAGGCTACAGCATGGCTGATGATGGAAGCTGAGGCTACAGCATGGCTGATGATGGAAGCTGAGGCTACAGCATGGAAGCTGGAGCGGAGGGGGTTTCTGCACCTGCAAATTGCGTATAGATGTCTGTAGTTTGATGCCGACGACGCGGCGCGATGTTCGCTCGCGTGCAGTGCTTCGGTGCTCGTGCCATGCTCTCGTGCGCCGTCTCCGTATGCGCTGATCCCGCCCCGCGCTCCTGATTGTCATGTCTGTCGACCCCTGCGCCCGTCCGCCCGCCCACCCTGCCGCATTTCTAGTGATTTCTAGGATCGGCACAGCTGCGTTGGATGGTTGATTACGTTTAATAATGCACGCTCGCGCGCACCACTCCCCTTCCCCTCCCACGTCATCATCTGCCTTTTCTGATAGGAATCTATATGTGCCGCACTGGTCATAAATTGCTGACCGGTATGTTCCTACGTTGTTGTGGTTGATGGTGGTGATGATGATGATGATGATGATGATGATGATGATGATGATGATGATGATGATGATGATGATGATGAAGACCTGTGCTGCTGCTGCTGCTGCTACTACTACTGCTACCGGCAGTACGGCGAAAGGGGGATTATATATACAGTGCTGATGCTCTCGCTTGCAGGACAGTGGGAGGAGAGAGGCTAAATGGGAATATGCTATTGCTGCTGATGCTGCTAACAACAGCACACTGAACGAGTCAATGACGATACATAATGATAGTCAATTTCTGCGCATGATAATGACAAATCCAGCGCGTTTCTCTCCCTCCGTGACTTCTTACAATGCTTGTTCTGTTGTTGCTGCCCGGCTGATTTTTTTCTCGAAAAAACACTGACTGCACTCTCTCCCCGGTTTTGTGCTTTGAATTTTCGTGGTGCTAATGCCCTTACCTCCCCGAATGCTATTTCTGCTCGACGCTTACCCTCTCAAGGTTTCAAGAACTGTATCTAGACTGCCAGCCCTCCTCCTCACTGACGCAACGCCCTCGGAGTACGTGCCCCGTGCTCTACTGTGTGTCATTCACCATATCTCCTACCTTTTGTACATGTCACTAATCAGCTGGTATCGTTTCTATTGTTTGGCATGCTGAGCAGGTAGAAAGAACAAACCCAAAACCCAGCTGGATGTTGCAAAAGGTGATTACAATTTTTTTCTCTGTCGCCGTTGCATGGATGTTAGAGAGAGACAGAGAGCCTGTCCTGAGAGTGACTTTCACCCTAAACGCATGCCTACAGTTGCCATCGTGGTTGTGCTTGCCATTACGATATTACTTGCCATCACATTGTCGTAGCCATGGTGATTGTCACAATGTTGATGCTTCGAGACGTCTTGTAGATTCGAAGGTGTTCCACTTATTTAGTCTATCTTTAAATTATCCTTGATTAACACTCTTAAGCTATCACTATTTAAAAAATTATTTACAAGTAAACTGGCATGTATTAGCTAAATAGCGTAACGTTAGTCAATCCGATATACACCAACAATAATTAATAATCTATTACTTATTTTATTGACATGACTGTCTTAATAGCACAGTTAAGTCAGATGCTGTAGCTAAAAATACTGCCCTATTAGGTTGAAAACGTCTACACACGCTGCGTAAGCATATATACAAACGCGCCTAATTAGTTGCGTTTAACTAATTAGTAACGTATAAACATTCACTACTAATTAGTGGATGCATTTGTATTGGTTTGTTCGTTGGCAGTGAATTGATACGAGAAGTGATGCTCATAGGGTCTATGTCCCCCAGGGTACTGCCGGAACATACCCTGGGTACGGTTCGATATACCGGAACGTACCCTGGTAACTATTTGATATGGTTAGGGTTACGGTTAGGGAGTAGGCGTAGGCGACTCCCTAGACTCGTTAGTGGAGTAGGCGAGGTACGGTCCGACATATTAGATAGTACCAGGGTACGTTCCGGTATACCGGACCGTACCCAGGGTACGTTCCGGCAGTATCCTGGGGGACATAGACCCTCTCAGCAAAAGTGATCGCTGCCTGTCTTACAATGCATCGCGCAGTTGAATAAGCTTTGATTAGTTGATTCACGTTCCGATGTTTTGTCCAGCTAACGATGTACCATAGCGAGTTGCACGCATGAACGTTATAATAATCTATCTAGGATATATGGTATATATATGATAACCTGTGCAGTTTTTGATGGGAATGATTCACATGGCGTTCGTATTGTATCATTGATTTAATTGCAAAAAATGTTTATCATGCATGTGAATTTCACTCAGTTATGCTCTTCGAAATTAACTTGCGTGTATATTGTTTGTGTTTAACGTATCTGTGACGTAATTTGCTCTTGACGTGAATTAGCGAGGCGTCCAGCAGCGCCGGCTGCTGCGAAACGCGGCATCTCGAGAATGCTAGACGAATTTTTGTTTCCATTAATGCTTGCTTCACTTGTATCGTGTGATTGCGTCTGTCGGTTACGTGTATAGTTTTCGTTCAGAATGATTGCGACGTCACGTGAATGTTATATATGCACGCTGCAACGTCGTTATATCATATGGCGTGCAGCGTTGCAGCGTGTCCCCTCGTGCTGTCAGTCTCTGCGTGTCATGTGTGTCTGTCTGTGACCTCTCCTTGCTCGCGTTCCCGTGCTTGCAAGCCTACACGTGGGCCGTTTCAATAATGAAATGGTGGTAAATAAACATATACTGTATTTACTACCAACATGCTAATGTTTATTACTCTCTATCGCCTGATAACTCCGCTTAAATGTCATTCAAATGTTCCTCTAAAACTTACAAGCTCACATCACGTATGACAATGTGCACAGACTCACAGTAGATGTATCTATCGTTGTTATTAGGCGAGAGGGTTATAAACATTAAGATTTTGGGAGTAAATACAATTTTTTGTTTATTTACCATAATTTTATTATTAAAACGTCTCAAGTGGCTGCACTAGGTGCACTGCTGGCTAGGGGGCCGTGTGCTTCAGTGTACGTGGGTGTGTGTGTGTGTGTGCGTGCGTGCGTGTGTGCGCGCACGCGTGCTTTTGTTCGTGATGGGTCTGTGATTGAAAGCAGTATAGGTGTAGATTAAATAGATGAGCATGCGGCCCCCCCCCCCAACACTGGTAACAGCCTAAATGGCGGTCAGCCCTTACACGCACTCCTCCCCACGCCCTCCTTCCATCGTCGCGGCAGCGTACTGATGGTGCTGCCCCTGGTGTCCTGTGTTGTAGATGCTGCCTCGGCCGAGGAAGGCATGCAGTTGAACGAGGTTGCTGCGGGCCAGCCGAACCACGCCGACAAGCAGCACAACCCCGACAACAACCTGAAGGACAAGGAGCCGACGCCGCCGCCGCCGCCAAAGAAACAGGCTGTAGCAGACGAAGGAGCGGACAAGAAGGACAAGTCGGTGCTGCAAGCAAAACTCACCAAGCTAGCCATCCAGATCGGTTACTTCGGTAAGAACAGATCGCTGCGGTGGATACTCGGGTGCCAGGCACGCGCCCCTGGTGTACTGTATTTGGGTATATAACCTGTACAAACGTAGCTGCTGTGTACTGTAATGTCACATTTTCACATGCTGGTATAAGCACACCTGCAGTTCATTGTAATGTGCAGGTATGTGCACACCTGTAGTATACTGTTACTTACAGGTATACACGCACTTGAGGTATATTGTTACTTACAGGTATGGGTACACCTGCGGTATAGTGTAATGTAGAGGCATGTACGCACATGTGGTATATTGTTACATACAGGTATGAGCACACCTGCTGTATAGTGTAATGTAGCACATACGCATATGTGGCATGTACGCACATGTGGTATATTGTTACATGCACACCTGTGGTATATGTACGGGTATTTGCGTACCTGCGGTATACTGTTATTTACAGGTATGTTCATACCTGCAGGTAGCAATGTAACCATGGTAACCACACACATCCCAAACACGGCTGTCAAAACGCAGCAACCAGCAACCAAACACAGCAACCAAACACGGTAATCACAGGTGATGCAGCCTGTCTGATCCCAACAGCAGACATTACGGTCTGCGTGTTTTGCATATCTAGTCATGTACAGAATCTTCACGGACAATAAATGATTGGTTAAATTCCCAAGAGCATCTACAATCTTGACAATATCACTGCATCCACCATTTCGTAAAAATTATATCCATTTGTTACAGTAGTAATATCGTCTGAGTTGTCATGCACAGTCGTAGGCATGTCATATGGCATCGACTTCTCATCCGGTTGAATGTTCAGCTAAGCCAAAATAACATCAACTATCAGAAACATTTACAAATGTGGAGATACACATATAAACAACTGGCAGCGGCCGGTGTTCTTGTGATTGGTGATGTTTGTGTATAATTAGCTGTGTTATCAAGGAACTGTTGCAAAAATACTCCGCAAAGCATATCTACTAAATAAGTAACTGCAAGTCAAAACTGACGTGCATTACGCCATAGATGTTGCGTTGCCGTGGGTAACTATGACAACAGACAGCAGTGTGTGCTCTACGTTCTGCAGGCTCTGCGGTTGCTATACTCACGGTCGTCATGCTCGTCGTCAGCTTCTCGATCGAAACATTTGTCTTCGACAAGAAACCGTGGTCTGGCTTCTACGCCAACTACTTTGTCAAGTTCTTCATTATCGGTGTCACAGTGCTGGTCGTAGCTGTACCGGAGGGTCTTCCATTGGCGGTCACCCTGTCATTAGCTTATTCAGTAAAGGTATGTTGCACACCCTGTCTCATCTTGCTTAGTCAAGCTACGTTGTCACACCCTTACTATATAGCTTACCTTATTCATTAAAGATGTGTTATTACACCGTGTCATTAACTTCATTTTCGGTAAACGTCCGCAGCCACTGAAAATTCCGTTTCTTAACCATTAGAGACTTAGAAGTTTTCATCTGTTGTTTTCATCGTATATGTGAAAAACTGCTCGGAAAGCGCGCGCGAGTTCACACGTGTACTCGCTCGGCATGTGTAGTCAGCTGCTGCTCACCCATGTCTGTCACACATATATCTGTCACACATGTATCTGTCACACATATATCTGTCACACATGTATCTGTCACACATGTATCTGTCACACATGTATCTGTCACACATGTATCTGTCACACATATATCTGTCTCGTTCTGCACAGAAAATGATGAAGGACAACAACCTGGTGAGGCATCTCGATGCCTGCGAGACGATGGGCAACGCGACGGCCATCTGCTCGGACAAAACGGGTACACTGACCACCAACCGCATGACTGTAGTGTCCACCTACATCGCAGGTAGGCATGGGGGCGGGGGCGGGAGCGGGGCGGGGGCGGGGCGGGATGGCGTACACTGACCACCAACCGCATGACCGTAGTCGCCACCTACATCGCAGGTAGGCATGGGGCGGGGGCAGAGGCGGGGCGGGGTGGGTGGTGGTGGGTACACTCACCACTACCCGCATGACCGTAGTGGCGACCTACATCGCAGGTAGGTAGCGGAGCGTGGGGTCGGGGAGGTGGGGTGGAGTCAGGTGGGCTAGCTGTGGGAGAGGCGAAGTGAGGTGTGGCAGGATGGGATCGGGTGGATGAGGTGGGGGGATGTGGTGGGTGGGGCGTGGTGGGGCGTGGTGGAGTTGGGTGGGTGAGTAGGGTGTAGCGGGTCAGGCTGGGGCAAAGTGTAGCATTATAGAACAGGGTGGGGTACACACGCCACCTATACCCTAAGTTATTTCTTTCATATTTGTTCCGTCATGGCAGCGTTTCTCCTTAACGCTGCCAGTGTACATACAAGTGCTACTGAGCACACAAGTGCTCTGAAGCTGTAGTAGTGTGGCCTGTACGTGCCCTCTTATCTTTCAGCGTTTTGTGGGGTTTATTGATTGGGATTGCCGTCTTTCGTAAGTATTTCGTTTCAGGTTCATGTGTTCTTAATGGTACGCGTTCAGGTTCACATTTCGTAGGTTAAAGAACACTATGTAATTTCACTGCGTGATGTGCACATATATACTTATATATACATGTGTGTGTGTGTGTGCGTGCGTGCGTGCGTGTGCGTGTGCGTGTGCATGTGCGTGTGCACGTGCGCATGCGCGTGTGCGTGTGTTTGTGTCAATATATGTGTGCGTGCGTGCGTGTGCGTGCGTAGAAATGCTGTAAATATTCAGCGTGAATGAACGACTGACGTACAAATGTAGTCTGACCGGCTGCAAGACCAAGGTCATTACAACGTCTTTAGTTCGTCTTCGATCGTTTCTTGACGGCAATACACATGCAGACTGCATGGGCGCACATGCGTAAAATCACGGACATTCATTGACATGCGTCTGACACATACACATGGCTCGCACAGTCCTTGAAAACTCCTTGAATTTGAGGGGAGTCCTTGAAAAGTACTTGAATTTAGTAAATGTTGATTTTGTGCTTGAAAAGTCCTTGAATTTCATGAAAATGTCCTTGAATTTAGTAAATGTTGATTTTGTGCTTGAAAAGTCCTTGAATTTCATGAAAATGTCCTTGAATTTTTAGAAAGAATCTTTGCCTGTAATAAAAAGAAATTTTGTACCATTAATAATGTGCAATAAAAATTGCATTAAATGAGCTTAAAAAGCTATAGACAGTTATATGATTATCACAAATTACAGTAAGTCAGTAAAATCAGTCAGTAAATCAAGGTATGTTGTAGAAGTGACAGTGTTTAGAAGGGTTTATTAATGTGATCCAGGTAAGGTTTAGAGGTGACAGTGATTAAGAATGGGGTTATTAAATTAATCCAGGTATGTTTTGTTCTGTGTATGAATTCCGATAAAATTTCTGATAAAATGTCCTTGAATTTCCGATAAAATGTCCTTGAAAAGTCCTTGAAAAAATGTTCAGTCCTCCTGTATGAACCATGATACATAACTCATACGTCTCATCAAGAACGCATAAGCTGGGTGATAGTTCACGTGCTCTTTATCTCGCACACGCAGACGTTCATGCACGCACGCGCGCGTGCACGCGCACGCATACACACCCGCGCGCATGCACGCAAAGAACGCCCACTGACACGATATATACGATGTGCTTGTCTTGCAGGGCAATATGCGAAGGAGGAGCTGCCCAGCTATGAGTGCTTGCCTGCTAACACCGCGCAGCTGTTGGTGCAGGGTATTGCACTCAACAGTGGCTACACATCGAAGATAATGGTACACTCAGATATAATCATGCGGCCTGAATGTGGCAGCGTAAAATTAGCGGGTCCTCGATCGGCCAATGGCTTTACAAATCTTTAAAGAACATCAGGGGGGATTCATGTCTAGTAATAAAACTTTCATAACTGTGTTAGCGATCACCTGCATAGAACGGACACCTGTTCATGGTGGTCTTAAACACTCCCCTGCTGAAAGTGCTGTCATTCGTACTGTACATAGAAACACTGCCTTAATTTGTGTCCCTCATATCCCCACGAGGTTGACTGTAAATTAGAGGTGGGGTTAGCATGGCTGGGATGGCTGTCTTAGATATCTTGATATCAACGTATTGTGTCATCAATATTTATCAAAATTTTCACTTGTGAATTAATGGCAAACTAACTATTATTAGATTTCTGTGAGTATGCTTATTTTTAGTTATTGATTACATGATTTTCTCATTTTCTTACTGTTTTTGTGTAAAATCTATATATAAATATTAGCATGCTAATTAAAACTTACCCAACCCACGCCACCATGCATTACCATGGTGTCATCATTGCTATAGTTGTAGTCTAGATAATGTAAACAATTTGGTGGAAGAATTATTTGAACTACCTAGAAGCAGCTAGCTAAATCTTGGTCACCGGCAGAGGTCGTGAGTACTCCGTGCCAGGCCGGGTCGCCCCACTCAACGAACGTCCCCTAGCGATATTTATCAGTTTATTTTAATGTGCATGCAGTTTTCCCTTTATTGCTATAGAGCGTGCAGCCATCGATCGATCTGCACGTCTCCGATTATAAAAAATTAACGATCGAGCGAGTGTCGCCCACCTGCCTCGACGAGCCGGGCGTGACATATCCGTATGCTCGCCACGTTATGTTGATTCCTCGCGGAATCGTTTGCAGTTTTCGAAAGTTCCGGGCGAGCCTCCGAAGCAGGTTGGCAATAAGACAGAGTGTGCCTTACTCGGGCTGGTGCATCACTTTGGCAAGGACTACAAGACTGTCCGGGACGAGATGCCTGAGGAATCCCTGACGAAGGTAAGTAGTGCTGTGAGGGACAAGAGGGTTCTAGTGAACACCTTACATAAAACATGTGGTCATTGAGGCCGTGTGTGAGAAACTTGAAAGAATGCCGGTTGCACGTGATGCCTAATGGTGGTGATAGTGACAATTAACTTGCTATTTGGCGCTACTGCTGATGCGCGTGTCTGCTTATCTCACTACACTACGTTCGGTGACATTTTAAGCAGCTCCACGTGCAACCTAAACGCTGGTAGTTTTCAAATATGAGGACGAGTGCGTGAACGAGAGTGGATGTGTAGTCAGTGTGGCAATCGGGTGCCCGCGCTACTACAATTAGTTTTAACGACTGCTACGTTCACCTGATGAAGTTACTTGCATAGCACTCATCGTGCGTTCATGTGTCGTGTCTTCTGCCACAGGTATACACGTTTAACTCTGTGCGCAAGTCCATGAGTACAGTGGTGCCGCGGCCGGGCGGCGGACTTCGTGTGCACAGCAAGGGTGCTTCTGAAATTGTGCTGAAAAGGCGAGTGCACACACATCTTGCACGCTCTTGCATTAATAGTGACCTTCTTCTGTTCGGTGCATGCGCAAATAATATTGTCAGGTGCAGATAAATTTCATGCAGCGTATGGAAGTCAGTACTAGACCAATTTTGACGATGGCTGTTCGTTTCTGACCAATCTTGCAAATTTCTGACCGTTGCTGATGGTTGTTAACCATTGTTGAAAACGTTTACCATTTCTGACGGTTTTAAACCATTGATGAGCATTTCTGACCATTGTTGATAGTTTTTAATGAATTGTTGAAAATTTCTGACCGTCGTTGACAGTTTCGGACCATCGTTGGCTTTTTTCGACCATTGTTGAGCGTTTCTGTTCGCGATTGACAATTTCTGACGACTGTTGAGCATTTCCGACCGTCGTTGACGATTTTCGACTGCTGCCGACTCTACGTATCTACATAGCGCGTTCACATCGTGCTAACTCGCCCTCTTCTCGCGCTCTCCGACATCACTGAGCCCGCGTGCTTGTTGTTTCCGTCGCAGGTGCTCTTTCATTCTCAGTGCCAACGGCAAGCCGCAGCGCTTCAATGCGATCGACCGCGCGCTGCTCGTGCGTAACGTCATTGAGCCAATGGCGTGCGACGGCCTGCGCACGATCTGCGTCGCCTACAAGGACTACACGCCGCACGATGCTGACAAGAACGAGGTGCACTACGACGATGCCGGTCCACCGGACCTCGACGATGAGGTTGCCGTGACGACGGGACTCACGTGCATTTGCATCGTCGGCATCCAGGACCCTGTGCGGCCCGAGGTAGGAGCAGCGCCACCTAGTGTGCTTGCGATACGCGGTGTGCCACGGTGCCTCGTGGTGTGTTGGGACGCAACACTAACCACAGCGTCCCCCAGGTTTACTGTGTAACTCGTATTAACATGAGACCTTAAGCAGCTGTGATAGAGTTAGTGTTTGGGATAAAGTGGTAAGGGCCGTAGCTGCACATGTAGTAATTGCAGTGAGTGAAGCTGGTCTCATTTGGCTGTGAACATATATGCGATATTCTGACAGTAATATATGCACTATAAATGTATGCGTCAAACATATGGTTGGTTCTATCACATCATATTTCATGCTGAATTTACATACGTCAGCCATAAAACTTAAATGAATTTATTAATAAACTGCTTTCCAGCAATATGTGAAAAAAGAGATTTCATCATATTTTCATGACATCGAAAGGCTGTAGTTGTTAGGCGACATTTTAACTTGCATGGAGAGCCATTTTTATTTTGTTTTCTTGAATAATTTCTTTGTTGGTATGCTCACATGGAAGCAGGCCATTTTAGAGTTGGGTTTTAATTTTAACATTCACTTAGATATCTAGGAAAATTTGATTATCGTTATTTCGCATATTCATTTTCTGCATTTGTTTCTGGCACACCACCGGAGGGAATGGGAGCCGAAGATGTTTTTGTGATGCAAGTTATCCTTGGCTGAAAATAAACGCAAAACCAGTATACACCATGTTTTTGCTGTATATACATATATGTTTACATATACTGAGCATAACATTTTGACAGTAACTGTAGTAGTTGCTGTTATCATGTAACTACTGCGAATAAATTGGAAGACTGTGCGAATTGTGATACTCGGGAGTTGATCCTTTGATTTCCCGCGTTTATATTTTTGCTCGTGTTGCTCCTGTATAGGTGCCAGCGGCCATCAAGCGGTGTCAGAGGTCAGGCATCACCGTGCGCATGGTGACGGGTGACAACATCAACACCGCACGTTCGATTGCCATCAAGTGTGGCATCATCAAAGCACGCGACGATTTCCTCGTCATTGACGGCAAGGAGTTCAACAATCAGATACGGGACGAATCGGGCGAGGTTGGTGCTTGCCGTGTCACGCTGCCTTTCTTTGCTGTTGTGACTAGACACTGATTATCCTAATTACTACCGTGGCGTCTATGCTACTGCTGGATCTGTAGCATGTCTGTGCTTTTATTGCAGTATAGCTTGTCTTCAAATTGTGCTGCAGTTCCCAGTTGCTCACCCACGCTGAAAACTTTTCCTATCAAGCAACCGTGTCTATATGTTTATAAAGTCGCAAAGTATTTATCTGGATTTTTGCTGACCAGTTTAGTGGCTTTTACTGTGGTCTACAGGTAGAGAGCTATAAGTCCATGAAACTAAGTTAACTAAGTTTATTAGAATTTGTTAGCATTTTATGCAGGAGCAGTGTTAACAGCCGGTGCTATCAGATGCATTTTAATGCACAAACCCCTTCCTATCCCTCACATAATACATCCTACTGCTTAACTACTGTAGCAATACACTACTGTAATATATATAAATAAATATATATATATATATATATAAATATATATATATATATATATATATATATATATATATATATATATATATATATATATATATATATATATATATATATATATAATATGTATCTATATTATGTAAATATATGCAATATCACTATCTTATCTACTATACCACTATGCTTATTTACTGTCCCTCTATGCTCATCTATTACAATAATGTGCTTATCTATTATATCACTATGCTGATTTACTATGATAGTATGCTTATCTGTTATAACACTGTGCCTATCTACTATAATAGTAGGCTCATCTATTATAAAACTATGCTTAACCACCACAGCGCTATGCTCAGGTACTGTAAGAGTGGGACGTGTAGTTACTGTAACAGTGACACGTGCTAGTGGAATAATGCATAACGCTGGTGTCTCGCAGATAAGCCAGGACCTGCTGGACAAGATATGGCCGCGACTGCGCGTGCTCGCTCGCTCCTCACCACAGGACAAGTACAACCTCGTCAAGGGCATCATTGACAGCAAGCTGACAGCAAACAGGGAGGTCGTCGCCGTGACGGGTGACGGAACGAACGACGGACCAGCTCTGAAGAAAGCCGACGTGGGCTTTGCCATGGTAAGCCGTGAGTCCTGTGTGCTCGTGTGTCACGTCGGGCCGACGTTGTGCTGTATTGAGCGGGATGCCAAGTGTTATGCATTGCCAGAGAAGATCGAGCACCAGTCCGGCTTGCCACAAAATGTAGTCATTACCACGAAGAACCACGAATGTAATCATGACCACGATGTGGCGACTTAATTGTCATGATTGTGATGAAGCATGCAGTGATCGCGAGTTTGTTCCAATATCTCAGCCACCGGCACATATATCAACTGCGGACGTGCGGAGGTGGAGGTGTGTGGTAAGATGTGTAGATGTGTGGGTGTAAAGCTAGATGTGTAGAAGCGTGGGTGTGTGGTAAGATGTGTAGATGTGTTGGTGTGTGGTAAGATGTGTAGGTGTGTGGGTGTAAAGCTAGATGTGTATGTGTGTGGGTGTGTGGTAAGATGTGTAGATGTGTGGGTGTGTGGTAAGATGTGTGGATGTATAGCTAGATGTGTAGATGTGTGGGTGTGTGGTAAGGTGTGTAGATGTGTGGGTGTGTGGTAAGATGTGTAGATGTGTGGATGTATGGTAAGATGTGTAGATGTGTGGGTGTGTGGTAAGATGTGTAGATGTGTGGGTGTGTGGTAAGATGTGTAGATGTGTGGGTGTGTGGTAAGATGT
>NW_014577081.1:391987-413612 GCF_000485595.1 Priapulus caudatus
GATAAAATGTCCTTGAAAAGTCCTTGAAAAAATGTTCAGTCCTCCTGTATGAACCATGATACATAACTCATACGTCTCATCAAGAACGCATAAGCTGGGTGATAGTTCACGTGCTCTTTATCTCGCACACGCAGACGTTCATGCACGCACGCGCGCGTGCACGCGCACGCATACACACCCGCGCGCATGCACGCAAAGAACGCCCACTGACACGATATATACGATGTGCTTGTCTTGCAGGGCAATATGCGAAGGAGGAGCTGCCCAGCTATGAGTGCTTGCCTGCTAACACCGCGCAGCTGTTGGTGCAGGGTATTGCACTCAACAGTGGCTACACATCGAAGATAATGGTACACTCAGATATAATCATGCGGCCTGAATGTGGCAGCGTAAAATTAGCGGGTCCTCGATCGGCCAATGGCTTTCCAAATCTTTAAAGAACATCGGGGGGGATTCATGTCTAGTGATAAAACTTTCATAACTGTGTTAGCGATCACCTGCATAGAACGGACACCTGTTCATGGTGGTCTTAAACACTCCCCTGCTGAAAGTGCTGTCATTCGTACTGTACATAGAAACACTGCCTTAATTTGTGTCCCTCATATCCCCACGAGGTGGGGTTAGCATGGCTGGGATGGCTGTCTTAGATATCTTGATATCAACGTATTGTGTCATCAATATTTATCAAAATTTTCACTTGTGAATTAATGGCAAACTAACTATTATTAGATTTCTGTGAGTATGCTTATTTTTAGTTATTGATTACATGATTTTCTCATTTTCTTACTGTTTTTGTGTAAAATCTATATATAAATATTAGCATGCTAATTAAAACTTACCCAACCCACGCCACCATGCATTACCATGATGTCATCATTGCTATAGTTGTAGTCTAGATAATGTAAACAATTTGGTGGAAGAATTATTTGAACTACCTATAAGCTAAATCTTGGTCACCGGCAGAGGTCGTGAGTACTCGGTGCCAGGCCGGGTCGCCCCACTCAACGAACGTCCCCTAGCGATATTTATCAGTTTATTTTAATGTGCATGCAGTTTTCCCTTTATTGCTATAGAGCGTGCAGCCATCGATCGATCTGCACGTCTCCGATTATAAAAAATTAACGATCGAGCGAGTGTCGCCCACCTGCCTCGACGAGCCGGGCGTGACATATCCGTATGCTCGCCACGTTATGTTGATTCCTCGCGGAATCGTTTGCAGTTTTCGAAAGTTCCGGGCGAACCGCCGAAGCAGGTTGGCAATAAGACAGAGTGTGCCTTACTCGGGCTGGTGCATCACTTTGGCAAGGACTACAAGACTGTCCGGGACGAGATGCCTGAGGAATCCCTGACGAAGGTAAGTAGTGCTGTGAGGGACAAGAGGGTTCTAGTGAACCCCTTACATAAAACATGTGGTCATTGAGGCCGTGTGTGAGAAACTTGAAAGAATGCCGGTTGCACGTGATGCCTAATGGTGGTGATAGTGACAACTTGCTATTTGGCGCTACTGCTGATGCGCGTGTCTGCTTATCTCACTACACTACGTTCGGTGACATTTTAAGCAGCTCCACGTGCAACCTAAACGCTGGTAGTTTTCAAATATGAGGACGAGTGCGTGAACGAGAGTGGATGTGTAGTCAGTGTGGCAATCGGGTGCCCGCGCTACTACAATTAGTTTTAACGACTGCTACGTTCACCTGATGAAGTTACTTGCATAGCACTCATCGTGCGTTCATGTGTCGTGTCTTCTGCCACAGGTATACACGTTTAACTCTGTGCGCAAGTCCATGAGTACAGTGGTGCCGCGGCCGGGCGGCGGACTCCGTGTGCACAGCAAGGGTGCTTCTGAAATTGTGCTGAAAAGGCGAGTGCTGCAGATGTGTGTGCTGAGAAGGTCTTGCATTAATAGTGATCTTCTTCTGTTCGGTGCATGTTTGCTGGCTCCCATAGCGCAAATAATATTGTCAGGTGCAGATAAATTTCATGCAGCGTATGGAAGTCAGTACTAGACCAATTTTGACGATGGCTGTTCGTTTCTGACCAATCTTGCAAATTTCTGACCGTTGCTGATGATTTTTAACCATTGTTGAAAACGTTTACCATTTCTGACGGTTTTAAACCATTGATGAGCATTTCTGACCATTGTTGATAGTTTTTAATGAATTGTTGAAAATTTCTGACCATCGTTGACAGTTTCGGACCATCGTTGGCTTTTTTCGACCATTGTTGAGCGTTTCTGTTCGCGATTGACAATTTCTGACGACTGTTGAGCATTTCCGACCGTCGTTGACAATTTTCGACTGCCGCCGACTCTACGTATCTACATAGCGCGTTCACATCGTGCTAACTCGCCCTCTTCTCGCGCTCTCCGACATCACTGAGCCCGCGTGCTTGTTGTTTCCGTCGCAGGTGCTCTTTCATTCTCAGTGCCAACGGCAAGCCGCAGCGCTTCAACGCGATCGACCGCGCGCTGCTCGTGCGTAACGTCATTGAGCCAATGGCGTGCGACGGCCTGCGCACGATCTGCGTCGCCTACAAGGACTACACGCCGCACGATGCTGACAAGAACGAGGTGCACTACGACGATGCCGGCCCACCGGACCTCGACGATGAGGTTGCCGTGACGACGGGACTCACGTGCATTTGCATCGTCGGCATCCAGGACCCTGTGCGGCCCGAGGTAGGAGCAGCGCCACCTAGTGTGCGTGCGATACGCGGTGTGCCACGGTGCCTCGTGGTGTGTTGTGACGCAACACTAACCACAGCGTCCCTCAGGTTTACTGTGTAACTCGTATTAACATGAGACCTTAAGCAGCTGTGATAGAGTTAGTGTTTGGGATAGAGTGGTAAGGGCCGTAGCTGCACATGTAGTAATTGCAGTGAGTGAAGCTGGTCTCATTTGGCTGTGAACATATATGCGATATTCTGACAGTAATATATGCACTATAAATGTATGCGTCAAACATATGGTTGGTTCTATCACATCATATTTCATGCTGAATTTACATACGTCAGCCATAAAACTTAAATGAATTTATTAATAAACTGCTTTCCAGCAATATGTGAAAAAGGAGATTTCATCATATTTTCATGACATCGAAAGGCTGTAGTTGTTAGGTGACATTTTAACTCGCATGGAGAGCCATTTTTATTTTGTTTTCTTGAATAATTTTTTTGTTGGTATGCTCACATGGAAGCAGACCATTTTAGAGTTGGGTTTTAATTTTAACATTCACTTAGATATCTAGGAAAATTTGATTATCGTTATTTCACATATTCATTTTCTGCATTTGTTTCTGGCACACCGCCGGAGGGAATGGGAGCCGAAGATGTTTTTGCGATGCAAGTTATCCTTGGCTGAAAATAAACGCAAAACCAGTATACACTATTTTTTGCTGTATATACATATATGTTTACATATACTGAGCATAACATTTTGACAGTAACTGTAGTAGTTGCTGTTATCATGTAACTACTGCGAATAAATTGGAAGACTGTGCGAATTGAGATACTCGGGAGTTGATCCTTTGATTTCCCGCGTTTATATTTTTCCGCGTGTTGCTCCTGTATAGGTGCCAGCGGCCATCAAGCGGTGTCAGAGGTCAGGCATCACCGTGCGCATGGTGACGGGTGACAACATCAACACCGCGCGTTCGATTGCCATCAAGTGTGGCATCATCAAAGCACGCGACGATTTCCTCGTCATTGACGGCAAGGAGTTCAACAATCAGATACGGGACGAATCGGGCGAGGTTGGTGCTTGCCGTGTCACGCTGCCTTTCTTTGCTGTTGTGACTAGACACTGATTATCCTAATTACTACCGTGGCGTCTATGCTACTGCTGGATCTGTAGCATGTCTGTGCTTTTATTGCAGTATAGCTTGTCTTCAAATTGTGCTGCAGTTCCCAGTTGCTCACCCACGCTGAAAACTTTTCCTATCAAGCAACCGTGTCTATATGTTTATAAAGTCGCAAAGTATTTATCTGGATTTTTGCTGACCAGTTTAGTGGCTTTTACTGTGGTCTACAGGTAGAGAGCTATAAGTCCATGAAACTAAGTTAACTAAGTTTATTAGAATTTGTTAGCATTTTATGCAGGAGCAGTGTTAACAGCCGGTGCTATCAGATGCATTTTAATGCACAAACCCCTTCCTATCCCTCACATAATACATCCTACTGCTTAACTACTGTAGCAATACACTACTGTAATATATATAAATATATATATATATATATATATAATATGTATCTATATTATGTAAATATATGCAATATCACTATCTTATCTACTATACCACTATGCTTATTTACTGTCCCTCTATGATCATCTATTACAATAGTGTGCTTATCTATTATATCACTATGCTGATTTACTATGATAGTATGCTTATCTGTTATAACACTGTGCCTATCTACTATAATAGTAGGCTCATCTATTATAAAACTATGCTTAACCACCACAGCGCTATGCTCAGGTACTGTAAGAGTGGGACGTGTAGATACTGTAACAGTGACACATGCTAGTGGAATAATGCATAACGCTGGTGCCTCGCAGATAAGCCAGGACCTGCTGGACAAGATATGGCCGCGACTACGCGTGCTCGCTCGCTCCTCACCACAGGACAAGTACAACCTCGTCAAGGGCATCATTGACAGCAAGCTGACAGCAAACAGGGAGGTCGTCGCCGTGACAGGTGACGGAACGAACGACGGGCCAGCTCTGAAGAAAGCCGACGTGGGCTTTGCCATGGTAAGCCGTGAGTCCTGTGTGCTCGTGTGTCACGTCGGGCCGACGTTGTGCTGTATTGAGCGGGATGCCAAGTGTTAAGCATTGCCAGAGAAGATCGAGCACCAGTCCGGCTTGCCACAAGATGTAGTCATTACCACGAAGTACCACGAATGTAATCATGACCACGATGTGGCGACGTAATTGTCATGATTGTGATGAAGCATGCAGTGATCGCGAGTTTGTTCCAATATCTCAGCCACCGGCACGTATATCAACTGCGGACGTGCGGAGGTGGAGGTGTGTGGTAAGATGTGTAGATGTGTGGGTGTAAAGCTAGATGTGTAGAAGCGTGGGTGTGTGGTAAGATGTGTAGATGTGTTGGTGTGTGGTAAGATGTGTAGGTGTGTGGGTGTGTGGTAAGATGTGTGGATGTATAGCTAGATGTGTAGATGTGTGGGTGTGTGGTAAGATGTGTAGATGTGTGGATGTAAAGCTAGATGTGTTGATGTGTGGGTGTGTGGTAAGATGTGTAGATGTGTGGGTGTGTGGTAAGATGTGTAGGTGTGTGGATGTATAGCTAGATGTGTAGATGCGTGGGTGTGTGGTAAGATGTGTAGGTGTGTGGATGTATAGCTAGATGTGTAGATGCGTGGGTGTGTGGTAAGATGTGTAGGTGTGTGGATGTATAGCTAGATGTGTAGATGTGTGGATGTATAGCTGGATGTGGTGCAGTTTCACAAGCAGCTTTGTTACAGGGCATCGCCGGCACCGATGTTGCCAAAGAAGCGTCCGATATCATCCTCACCGACGACAACTTCACTTCTATAGTGAAGGCTGTCATGTGGGGCAGAAACGTCTACGACAGCATAGCCAAGTTTCTGCAGTTCCAGCTGACTGTCAACGTCGTTGCCGTCATCGTTGCCTTCGTCGGCGCCATTGTTATTAAGGTGGGTACAGGATTGACACGCGATACTGCTCTCGATGACGATTCTAGTGGTGATGTTGGTAGTAAAGATTAGGTGAGGATTCTAGAACTATGCTACAGCCCACGTACATGACAGGCAGTCTTTAATCCGTAGGTGTTCGCAAGCGTGTCGACACACTCGTGTAATTCACCTACTCTGCGTTTTTTAACGGGAGCCGAGAAAGGTCGGACAATACACGCTATGCTAGCTACGCACTCTTCAAACGAGTATCTACTCTGCACAGTGTCTTAAGCACTGCAGTTAGCTAGATACATGACACATCACACTGGATCCCCCTTGCCAAGTAACGCGAATAAGAGTTTGACGTGCGCGCCACTTTGCTTGCTTACAGGACAGGCCACTGAAGGTGGTACAGATGCTGTGGTTGAACCTCATTGTGGACACACTGACGTCTGTCCCCACTGACCGTCGTCTACCCTACTGACCGTCGTCCACCCCACTGACTGTCGTCCACCCCACTGACCACTGTGCCCCCCTTGTGCTTACAGGACAGCCCGCTGAAGGCGGTACAGATGCTGTGGGTGAACCTCATCATGGACACTCTGGCGTCGCTGGCGCTGGCCACCGAGCCACCGACACATGACCTGCTAAAGCGCAAGCCGTACGGCCGCACGAAGCCGCTCATCTCGCGCACGATGATGAAGAACATCCTCGGGCAAGCTGTCTACCAGCTGACCGTCGTGTTTGTGCTGCTGTTCTGTGGTGAGTACCACCGCTAACCTGCGCACGTGTGATGTCCAGCTGCTCGGTAACTACGCCGGATCACTCTCACATTTTTCCCTCCACCAGCTTCCTGGGTTTTTTTTCTTGTGGTCGTGGTGGTCGTGCATCTATTCTGTTTAATATGTTACTTACATTCGTACCAAACACTTCGCGTCAGATACTTGCTGATACTTGCTCAGATAGTACTTGAACTGGTTATTGTTTGTCTCTGTTTATAGTGATGGATTTCGCTACTTTCTTGGAGCAGTGCAGTGTAAACTGGATTCGTCGATGTTATGTTAAAAATTAAATTCTGCCTTCGATTCTTCATCTGCTACATGCTGCAACATTAGATGCTGTCTTAACATTCAGTGGACAATATTAGAAGTAATTGTTCCCCGATCAAATCGTTGAATGTGTCTTAATCTTCATCTGCCATTTATTTCGCGTGCACAGGTCATACTATTTTTGACATTGAGGATGGGCGAGGGCTGACGTTTGGAGCGCCTCCATCAGAGCACTTCACGATCATCTTTAACGCCTTTGTGATGATGACCGTCTTCAACGAGATTAATGCACGGAAGATTCACGGCGAGCGCAACGTCTTCCAGGGCATTCTGAAAAATCCCATCTACTACGGAATCTGGTTAACTACGCTGCTGTTGCAGGTGCGCTCCCCATGTCTGCCAGGCACACCGACTCTTACCTTTTCCTCCACACCCCACATTCTTCCTCCTGGTGTACTTCTTCCACATTCTCCGCATCCTCATCTCCATCATTTTCCACTTCCAACCTGCACTCATTCACTGTTAGTCATCTATTCCATCCTACTCAATATTCTACTCTGTGCACTATCCATCTGTGCTTTTCGTACATCTCGCTGCTTTAGTGCACAATAAACACTCAGTATATAGCTGCACATTTGCGTGCTCTCGAGTCGACAGGACGGCTGAGATAGGCCAGGCGTGTGCGTTGCTCATTTCTTAAGTCCATCCAAATAGCAAACTCGTCTCTGGTGTAATATAGCATGAGCAATTAATTCAGCCACTTATCTCGATGAACAATTAATTACTCGTCTGCATCTCTGATTAGCTATTACGCTCCATTACCAGTACGTTCAGGTTTCAGCGTGTCGCTCTCCGTTACCGCAGGTTATCATCGTTGAGTTTGGCGGTCCTGCCTTCTCCACGACGGGACTGACGCTGGACCATTGGGTGTGGTGTATCTTCCTCGGCATGGGTACGTTGGTGTGGGGCCAGCTCGTCACCAGCATGCCGACCAAGAAACTACCGAAGAAGTTCTTCAGCTGGGGCGCGGCGCCGCCGACGGAGGACATGCATTACGACGTGCGTCTACTTCAATCTTAACTTTCCTCGAATCGGGGAGCGAGATTAGCTGTGCACCCGCTGCTAACAGTATTCTCATTGGAACGATCGTATTTTTGTTTGTTTTTGTTTATCTCTTCAAAGTTAGGCGTTTGGTTGCCGTCGTGGTTCATTTTGGGATGTCATTGTGAGGATGTTTGAATGAACAGTGTTAAATGTCGCAACACGTGGCTTTGACTTCACTTGTTCACATTGCTTCATATATTCGCCTGTGCATCGAGTATTCCAAAGTGTAACTCGACCGTGTACTGCATCTTCCAGATGGGACCTGAGCCTCGCTCTCGCGGTGGCTCCATTGATAACGTTAGAACTGGGCAGATCCTGTGGCTGAGAGGCCTGACCAGACTACAGACACAGGTAGGTGGCGCCATCTATACGGATATCTCATTGGGCAAGAGTGGGCTGTTGTCCCTGTTAGCAAACATACGACAAAGCGATTTTTCCACGGACAAGGTTGTAGGGTTAGACTGGTTACCTATCCTACTAAGTTCATGCCTATGCGATGACATTCAACATGTAAAGAAAATGATGAATTAGCATAAGGTGTATGGGATAAAACCATCCAATGGTTGTTGCTCAATCCAAGTTCCATTTCTGTCAAGCTAGTTGTTCTTAGAATGTTGCCAAATCCAATGCCATTGCCATCTTCAAAATCAACGGAGGCGAATGAAATCAGCTCTGCAGTGATGCTACGCACACCTTGCCCATTGAGATTGTTTCTTGTTTCTCATTCTGACGCATTGCTTTCATATGTGACAAATTTCACGACATGTCGCAGCAACAAGCAGCTCACATTTCCTGCACAGAGCAGCACTAGCAAAGCATCAGCAGTCAGAAGTAGACAGTAGTAGTTTTTTTCAAGCAGGATAAGCTCAATGTAACTTGAACCTATCCATTTTTAAGGAGAACAAACATTGTTGAATTACTAGTTTGAATTACTTGCAGCTGAGGAAAAGTGCACAGGGAAAGTATTTATGAGTGAAATCTGTTTAGACCCTTTTCAAAATATAATTACAGTATCAATATGATGCACATTGAATATATTTTACACATTGTGTACATTGTTCCTGTTGTCGTACACACGTGTATTCTATGGTTATACACAACACACTACACGAATACATACACGTGTGGATTGAAGTAGCAAGTTAGCACCATTCAACTCACTACTAACACAACTCATTCATTAAACTCGTTTCTTTCTGCACCATGATATTCACCTAACTTCCATTATCAAATCTAGAGTCCGGTTCTTAACACCATAATTCTGCATTCCTGCGTAACTACATTATGTCTTGTGTTTCTATGTGTCATTCTGCTTCGTTGTGTGTGTGTGTGTGTGTGTGTGTGCGTGCGTGCGTGCGTGCGTGCGTGCGTGCGTGTGTGTGTACGGCCGGTTACGTGTGAACTTTGTCAACATTTTTTTTTTCAGGTTTTTGTGTCTTGTAATACAATCTATCGGTAGTCTCTACACATGTTTTCTGTCCTTGTTTCATTTAAATCTCCTCCTCTCTCCCTCTCTCTCGTTTTCTTTCTCTCTCGCTCGCTCTCTGACCGTCGCTCTCTCTCTCTCTTTCTCTTTCTCTCTCTGTATTTCTCTGTCATTCTCTCTCTCTTTCTCGTACTCTCTCACAATCTGTCGTTTCTATTTATTGCTTATCGGTATGGAGAACATAGTACCGCTATTTGCTTCATTGTTTACTCATATACTTCTACTTGCTGCAGTTATCTCTCTTGACGTTTGTCGTTACTAATACAAACCTTTTTTATTATCAAAAGTGTGTACAAACATAACCATTCGGGTTGCAACTACTTAAGAAGTCTCTGGGCGTACATCTGTTGAGTGTTTTTGAATTGTTACTGCCCAACAATGTTTATCTCATCTGCTCTGATTTATCTACCTGCTGTGACCTTAATAGAAACTAGATTTATATCTGTGAGCATTCATAAACACCTTTGTATAGAATGTTAACTTGTCCGTTGTCTGGGCAGTGGTGTGTTAAACAAAGAGATTAGCCAGCCGTCACTGTTATTAAAGAATAAGAGGGCCAGCCTTGCATTTCGTATACGAATGTTAGGCTTATACCGATGCAGCGCAAAATGGGGTTTAAGTAAGCGAACAATTGTACATTGCAGCGCGTTTACGTCGGCTGATGTTTGGTTGTCTCATTTACACAGTGTTGCCAGTACCGATATCAGAAGTCCCTTTCAACACTCTGCTTCTTTGTGCAATAACCGTGATTGTCCATGATTTATTTTGGTGGTGTAAAATGGGCGGTTATGTTGCTTTGCTGCTGTACAGCTATTGTAGTGCTGTAGCTTCATGTATCGCTATCTATCAATCTATCTATCTATGTGTGTATGTATTTATCTATCTATGTGCATATCTATCTATCTATGTGCATATCTATCTATCTATCTATCTATCTATCTATCTATCTATCTATCTATCTATCTATCTATTTATCTATCTATTTATCTATCTATCTATCTATGTGTGTATGTGTGTATCTATCTATGTGCATATCTATCGATCTATCTATCTATCTATCTATCTAACCAACTAACTACATACATGCATACATATAAGAATAGCCGTTCGTGTATGTTAAATTGTTTATTTGTGATATTTATTGCTCGTTTTATTGAAACATGTTTTGTGTACTATTCATGAATGCATGTTTATATCTAGGTTTATCGATCTAATCCTAATAGCGTTTCATTTCGTAGCATATTACGCAAGTATGAGAGTGAGGTTGTGCATATGTTTGTTGCGTAATACCGTTGAACCCCATTTTTAATTTAATTAGGCCAACTGCATTCAATTTTCCTGCATGCACCCGTGCGCGTATGTATCGCGTGTGTGCTGTGTGTGTGTGTGTGTGTGTGTGCGTGTGCGTGTGCGTGTGCGTGTGCGTGTGCGTGTGCGTGTGCGTGTGCGTGTGCGTGTGTGTGTGTGTGCGTGCGTGCGTCTGTCTGCGAGTGCGCGCATGCGTGTGTGTGTGTATGTGCGTGTGTGTATGTGTGTGTGTGTGTGTGTGTGTGTGTGTGTGTTCGTGCGTGTGTGAGTGTGCGTGCGTGCGTGCGTGCGTACGTGTGTCTGTCTGCGAGTTGCCGCATGGCGTGTGTGGTGTGTGGCATGTGTGTGTGGTGTGTGGTGTGTTGTGGTGTGCTGGTGGTTTGTGCTGTGTGTGTGTGTGTTGTTGGGTGTGTGTGGGTGTGTGGCTGTGTGTGTCGTGTTGTGTGTGTTTGCGTGAGCAACTATGCGACTTGTGGCGCGATGCGTCTGTTGTAAAGTGCGCGTGCCAGTGGGTGTCTTGGGATATAGGGTGGTACGCGTCAGTGGTGCTAGTGAAGTGTTTTGGAGTATTAGGTGTGTACGTGCGTGGTGCAGGTATGTGGTTTAGGTGTTACGTGCGGGTCTAGTGATGTTAGGGGTACGGTGTGTAGTGGCGTGGTGCTAGTGTGTTTGGTGTAGGTGCGAAGCGCGTGTGGCCACGTAGTTTTGGGTAAGTGCGTACCCGCGGTGCGTCTCAGTGAGTTTTGGTATAAGGTGTGACGTGCGTGTGCAGTGAATGTTGGGTGAGATTGGTACGTGCGTGGTGCTAAGGTGATGTTATGGGTGAGGTGCGACGCGCCGTGTGCTAGGAGTTTGGGTAATAGGGCGGACGCGCGTAGTGCAGGAGTGTTGGTAAGGTGCGGACGTGCGTGGTGCTTAGTGAGTGTTTTGGGTGTATGCGGACGCCGTGTGCTATGAGTGTTTGGTAGTGTGTAGATGCGTGGCTAAGTGATTGTTGGGTTAGGGGTAAACGTCGTGTGCTATCAGTGTTGGTAGTGTGTACGTGCGTGTGCTAGTGAAGTGTTTGTTGTAGGTTTGTGTAATGCGTGTGAGCTAGTGAGTGGTTGGGTGTAAGTGTGTACGTGCGGGTGCATAGTTAGTGTTTAGGGTGTAGGTGGTGTACGTGCGTGTGCTAGGGAGATGTTTGGGAGTGCGGACGCCGCGTGTGCTATAGTGAGTGTTTGGGTGAGTGCGGACCAGCGCGTGGTGCTATAGTGAGTGTTACGTTGTAAGGTGTAACGTGCTGTGCTAGTGAGTGTTTGGTGTGAGTCGGACCGCGCGTGGTGCATAGTGAGTGTGGTTGGTGTACGTGGTGTGCTAGTCGAGTGTTGGTGTAGGTTACAGTGGCTGGTGCTAGTAGTGATTGGTGTAGGTGCGAGACGCGCGTGGTGCTAATGAGTTTGGTATGGTGTGTAACGTGCGTCGGTCGGCAGTGATGTGGGTGTAGGTCCGGAAGCGCGTGCTGCTATATTGAAGTGTTGGTGTAGGTGTGTACGTGCGGTGCTAGTGAGTGTTTGGGTTAGGTGATGTACGGCGGGGCAGTGAATGTTTGGGGTGATAGGTTGTACTCGTGGTGCTAGTGAGGTTGGTAAGCGACGTGCGTGTGCTAGTGAGTGTTCTGGTTAGTGCGTGACGTGCGTGTGCCTAGTGAGTGTTGGGTGTAGTGCGGACGCGCGTGGGCTAGTGATGTTGGGTGTACGTGGCGACGCGACGTGTGCTAATGGTGTTTGTTAGTGTGTACGTGCGGTGCTAGTGAGTGTTTGGTGTAGTGCTGTAACGTGCGTGGATGAGTAGTGTTGGTTAGGTTGTACGGCTGCGGGTGGCTAGTGATGTTGGGTAGGTGTACGTGCAGTGTGCTAGTGAGTGTTTGAGTTATACGGTCCGAGTGCGTTGGTGCAAGGGAGTGTTTGGGTAGGGCGGACGTCGTGTGCTAGTGATGTCGGTTATAGTCGCGACGCGCAGTGGTGCTAAGTTGATGTTTGGAGTGTAGTGACGTGGCGTGGTGGCTAGTGAGTTGTGGTAGGTGTGTTACTGCGTGTGTGCTATGAGATGTTTGGGTGCTAGGTGTGAGTGCGTGGTGGCAGTGCGGTTTGGGTGTAGTGTGTACGTGCGGGTGCAGTGAGTTTTGGGTGTGGTGTGTACGTGCGTGTGCTAGTGAGTTGTTTGGGCTTATGTGTATACTGCGTGGTGCTACGGAGTGTTTGATGTAGTGCGGACGCGAGCCGTGGTGCAGGAGTGTGTGGTGAGTGTGCTTGATATCGTGCGAGGTTAAGGATGTGTTGGGTGTAAGGTGTGTACGTGCGTGGTGCTAGTGAGTGTTGGGCGTGTAAGGTGTGTACGCGCGTGTGCAGTGAGTGTTTGGGTAAGGTGTGTTACGTGCGTGTGCTAGTGAGATGTTTGGGTAGGTGTGTACTCGTTTGTGCTAGTGAGTGTTTGGGTGAGGGCGGACAGTGCGGGTGCTAGTGAGTGTTTGTTTGTGGTGTGTACGTGCGTGGTGCTAGTGAGTTCTCTTGGTGAGGTGTGTACGTGCGGGTGCTAGGTGATGTTTGGGTGTAGTTGTGTACGCTGCGTGGTGCATGAGTGTTCTGGGTTACGGTCGGACGCGCGGGTGCTATAGACTGAGTGTATTGGGTTAGATGTGTATATGCGTGTCAGGAGTGTCTTGGTGTAGGTGTGTACGGGCGTGGCAGTGAGGTTTGGGTGTAAGGTGTGTACCGCGCCGTGTGCCTAGAGTGTTTGGCTTAGGTTGTACGTGCGTGGTGCTAGGAGATGTTCTGGGTGTAGGGCGTGACGCGCCTGTCTATGTGGTGTTTGGTGTATGGTCGGACGTGCGTGATGCTAGTGATGTTGGGTAAGGTGGTACGTGCGTGGTGCCTAGTTGAGTGTTTGGTCGTGTAGTGTGTAGCCGCGGTGCTAGTGAGTTGGATGTGTGTACGTGCGTGGGATCGCTAGTGAGTGTTTGGGTGAGGTTGTCCGTGCTGGGCTAGTGAGTGTTGGCGGTAAGGTGTGAACGATGCTGGTGCAGTGATGTTTGGTTAGTGCGGACCAGCGTGGTGCTAGTATTTTGGGTGAGTTTGTACGTGCGTGTGCTGTAGTGAGTGTTGGGTGTAGTTGACGCGCGGTGCTATGAGTTTTGGCGTGTAGTGTGTACTGCTGGTGCTAGTGAGTGTTTGGGTATAGGTGCGGACGCCGCAGTGTGTCTAGTGAGTGTTGGGTATTGTGCGAACGCGCGTGGTGCTATAGGGATGTTGGGCTGTAGTGTGTTACTGTGCTGTGCTAGTGAGTGTTGGCCAGAAAAAAAAAAAAAAAAATAAAAAAAATATAGTGCGGACGCCGTGGTGCTATACGTGAGTGTTTGGGTTGGTGTGGTACTGCGTGTGCTAGTGAGTGTTTGGGTCAAGGTGCGGACGCGACGTGTGCCTAGAGAGTGTTTAGTATAGGTGTTACCGCTGCGTGGTTGCTAGTGAGGTTTCGGGTGTAGGTGTGTACCGTGCGTGCTGGCAGTGAGTGTTTGGGTGTAGTGGCTGCCGGCGCGTGTGCTTATAGTAATGGGCGTGTAGGTGTGTAACGTGCGTGGGCTAAGTGATGTTTTGGGGTGTAAGCGTTGTTAACCGTGCGTGGGCTGTGAGTGTTGGGTGATGGTGTTACCGCGCGTGGTGCTAGTGAGTGTGGTAAGTGCGGACGCGCGTGGGCTAGTGAGTGTTGGGTGTAGGTGTGACGGCGCGTGGTGCTAGTGGAGTGTTGGGTAAGCGGGACGCGCGCTGGTCTAGTGTGTTTGGGTGTAGTGCGGACGCGTCGTGGGCAGATGAGCGTTAGGTGAGGTGCGGACCGCGTGGTGCACGTCGAGTGTTGGGGTAGGTGTTAAGTGCGTGGTGACTATAGTGAGGTTTGGGTGTAGTGTGACGTGCGTGGTGCTAGTGAGCGTATGGGTGTAGGTGTTACGCTGCGTGTGCTAGTGAGTTTGGGTTAAGTGTGTACTGCGTGTGCTAGTTGAGTGTTTGGGTTAGTTGAGTGAACCGCGCGTGTGCAGTGATTGTTTGGGTGTAGGTGCGAGACGCGCGGGTGCTAGTGATGCTTGCGTTAGTGTGTAACGCGTGTGACTCAGTATGTTGGTGAGGTGCGGACAGGCGTGTCAGCTGAAGGTTTAGGTGTAGGCGTGCGGACGCCGCAGTTGGTGCTAATGAGTGTTTGGGTGTAGGGTACAGTGCGTGGTGCTAGTAGTGCGGCGTGTAGGTGACGTGCTGTGCTAGTGAAATGTTGGGTAGGTGTGTACAGTGCGTGTGCCAGTGATGTTTGAGGTGTAAGTGTGTACAGTGCGTGTGCTAGTGATTTTGGTGTATGTGTACGGTGCGGGTGCTAGGAGGTGGAGTGAGGTGTTACGTGCGTGGTGCTAGTGATGTTTGGGTGTAGGTCGGACCGCGCGTGTGCAGTGATGTTCTGTGTAAGGTCGGACAAGCGCCGTGTGCATATAGTGTTGGGTGGATGGTACGGCTGGTGCTACGTGAGGTTGGGTGTAGGTGCGTACGCGCGTGGTGCTAGTGAGTGTTTGGGTATAGGTGTGTACGTGCGTGGTGCTAGTGAGTGTTTGGGTGTAGGTGTGTACGTGCGTGGTGCTAGTGAGTGTTTGGGTGTAGTCGGAGCGCGTGGTGCTAGTGAGTGTTGGGGTCGGTGCAGACGCGCGTGCTGCTAGTGAGTGTTTGGGTGTAGGTGTGTACGCCGTGTCTAGATGTTTGGGTTTAGGCGGACGCGGCGTGTGTCAGTCGATGTATTGGGTGTGTGTGCGACGGACGCGTGGTGCTATAAGTGAGTGTGGGTTAGGGTGTACGTGGGTGCTAGTGAGTGTTTGGGTGAGTTGTATGCTGTGTGGCTAGATGAGTGTTTGGTGTAGGGTGTACGGCGTGGTGCTATGGTCGATGGGTGAGGTGTTACTGCGTGTGACATGAGTGTTGTGTAGGTGCGGACGCGCGTGGTGCTAGTGAGTGTTTGGGTATAGGTGCGGACGCGCGTGTTTGGGTGCTCGGCTGGTGCATGCGTGCGGGTGCGTGCATGTGTGCGTATGTGCGTTTGTACGATAGGCATGGTAGGATATGCGTCGGTACCCTAGTTTGTGTGTTCTGCCTGCGTGCGGGTGTTTGCCTACGTAGCTGCGTACCTCATGCATGCACAGTGTGCCTGAGTGCGCCTGCGCAGTCGTCTGTTTGCGTGCCTACGTGAGCCTGGGTGGGCGCGTGTGTAGGCGTCTGCTTTTCTGCTTTCGCGCAGCTAACCAGCTATACGTGCTAAACCAGCTATACGTGCGTGTACGGCGTGCGTGTGCACGCGCACCTACCCGCGCGCCTGCGTGGGCGCGCGTACAGGCGGGGATATGCTGCCTCCGCATTTACCTATCTGCTGACCATCCATAGGCCGGGCGTTCGCCTGCGTACCTACCTGTCTTTATGCTCACGGGCTGTGCGTGCATCTGCCCGTCTGCTACGTGCGCGAATATGGACCTGATCAGGCATGCGTGCACTTGCACGCGCCTCCCTGACCACCCACGGACACGTGCGCGTGCGTGCGCGTGCCCACACGCCTACCCGCCTACGCGCGCGCATTCCCGCGTGCCCGTCCGCCAACCTACGTACGCACGTGCGTGCACGTTCCTGCATCTGTGTGCGTGCGTGCGTCCGTCGTGCCTTGGAAGCCTGTGTCCGTCATCCTCTCTCCCAACATCCAGCGCTCAGCGCTCACTCGCTGTTTCTTGCTCCGCAGCTGCGCGTCGTGCGAGCATTCCGAAGCACGCTAGAGGAGGTCGAGGACGGCCGCTCCATCCACAGTCTACACTCCATGCACTCCCTGCGCTCATCCCGCTCACATCACCGCCCCCTCTCTGAGATTCAATTCATCGACGACCCCCTGAAGTCCCCCACGGACTCGTACGAGATTCCATACACCGCGATGGCACCACGGGACAAGTACGAAATACCGTACGAGATATTACCCGATGCCGAGGTGGTCAACACGGCCGAGATGGTCCCGCTGATGGATAGCAAGCAGAATGGGTTCAGCACCAACCCGGGCTCGAACCACGACGGCGGCAATGGCTCCAACCCCGGTGTGAACAACCACGGGGCCAGCACTCTCAGCAGTCCCAATTCCATAAGTACGTCAATCCGTGAGAGTAATGTTTAATCGAGGGCAATGCGGCGGTCTCTCGCTACCGGCGGACGCGCGCTACCTTCCTCCTGCCTCTGCCTCTCTCTGACTCTCTCTTTCTCTCTCTCCGTCTCTCGCTCTCTCGATCTCTCGTTTCCTCTTTCCCGGAGATGGCACAGGGCAACTGCGACAGCGATTAAAAAAACACCCGACCCTCGTGGGAACAACAGGGTACTAACACTCTATGTTGTTACGGTGTTGAATCGTGTTAACCTCGTGTGTTAGTGAATGAATGCTAACAGTAGACTTAACATAAAAGCATCCGAGGTTTTATTATAGGCTGTCTGTAGTAACACCTATGTGCTTATATAGCTAGCAGTTTCTAGTCCTGTGCGCCACCCAGGCACGCCTGTCAGCCCGCTGTGATCCACGGTGGGCTAGCCTTGGCTGTTAACTGTTGGCACTACCATGGTGCTCGTATTTCTACGGTGTTGTTTGAAAGGTGGGTGAGTATGTTGAAAAGCAGAGACAGTGAGATGGCTTATAATATCAGCGTGGCCATCTAGCTGTGCAATAAAACGCTATGTACATTGTGTACTAGAGGGAAACCTTCCCATGTTTTTTAGATATATAGTTGAACCCTTAGCTGCTGTTTATTTTGTTGACGATATCGTTGTCTGTTCATCTCTCAATACGTGCTGCAGCCAAATGATGCTGTGCAGTGACTTGTGCTGTGTGTTCTATCTCACGCTGACGCTCCGTAAATGTTCTGGAACTGTTAGGCATGCGTGTAGAACGAACTCAGCAGAGTCGCGCTCCCGTAATAGTTCTATGGAGGCGGGTCACTCCACACCAGCGTGCAGCGAGCGCGTTTAGAAAGCTGGCAATCACCGTAAACTAATAATTGCCACCCCAGAACCGATCATCACTGCCACACCTGATGCTGCAGAAGACATAGTGGTCACGTAAACTCAACTTGACTACGTTTGATTTTACGAGGTGCGCCTCCCAATACAACAACAACTGGCTGTCTAACGATGCTCGTGGTCTGAAAAGTAATACGAGTTCTTGCGTGTGAAATGTGTTGGAGGGAAAATAAAATGTGATGTGAAAATGTTAAGTAGCCTTAGAAAAACACCATTGAGCTAGTTGTTTTACCTGGAACAAAAATTCATGGCCGGTTGCATCTCCCCTCAGGGGCAACATCGGGCTAGTTTTTTTTATTCCTATATAACTCAGGGTAGAGATATCCTAGATCACTAGATGTGAAGTAAGTGGTAGCAGACATTATAAAGGAAATTACTTAAAGAAACGTCGGGTTTGTTACTACTAAACGGCTTTGCGGTGGTACACAACCATGATATGTGAGTAAGGTGGTTATGAAATTCGGCCAAATTTGAATTACCAAAGTCAGCATACAGCGAAATTTAAGGTTATGTGTCTAATGCAATCAAAACATCTTGCTGCTGCTGCTGTAGATGTAAGTAGATGGTACAAGGTAGCAAAGCACGGTTCGGCTGTATCGGTTATTTGTCACGGGTGGTACTCGCACCCGTTGGGCTGTCTGTGGGTATAGCGCTATGGATTCATAGGAAGGAGTATTCGTATGTGACATAAGGCTACATTTTTTAAGTATCATAATGGGATATTGGCGAGTTTTCCTGGGTGGGACGCACCCATTTTTAGTAAAGCATCATTATGTCATATTGCCGAGTTTCCCTTCTAATCAGGAAATGACTGACGGAAAACTAGACGGTGTCTATAACGTGCCGTGGATGATGGGGTGGGAACACACTATGCAGATCCACTCTCATATACCGGTCCAGGAAATTATATAAATGACCATTCACTAAGTTTTCGGCTAGATGTAGATTTCATTTTAACCAGACCACATTTGCCGGCAATATTGCGCTCTAAGGCACGATAAAGCTGAGGACCTTCCCGCCCGATCCATCTAACACGCCAGCCAGACCTCGGTGCTTAGCAGTGACAGCCACCAGGGGGAGCCACGTGCTCCGTGCGTCGTCGTCGCGGTGCGTAATGTTCGTGTTTCTCGTTAAGGTGATTGGTGGCCAGCTTTCGGAGAGACTGATCGCTGTACCTTTCAGCAGGCGACCAACTGACCAGGCCGTAAGGCTCACTGTTTCCGTACTCTTGTAAAGCTAGTCGCCGCAAGTCA
Source organism: Priapulus caudatus (assembly GCF_000485595.1). Classification (NCBI taxonomy): domain Eukaryota; kingdom Metazoa; phylum Priapulida; class Priapulimorpha; order Priapulimorphida; family Priapulidae; genus Priapulus; species Priapulus caudatus. The sequence goes on from NW_014577081.1 coordinate 410,940, forward strand.
TGTTAGTCGTGTGTTGCTTGGCTCGCTTCATTGCTGTTGATTTCACGGTCGCAGGCGGGACTGGTGCTGTGCCGAACACCAATAAACAGTAACCCACATGAGCCCAAACGTCAATGTATTTACGTTTGAGAATATTAAATGCGGAAGACGCATGTGGAGAGAAAAGAGCAGATGTAGAGAAAATGTATATGCGTATGTAAAGGAAAGGACATATATAAAACCTAAGACATATGAAAAGGAGAGGACACATATAAAACCTAAGACATATGATATGAAAAGGAGAGGGTATCTATAAAGGAGTTGACATATGTAGAGGAGAGGACATATTTAGAGGAGATGACATATGTAGAGAAGAGGACGTATGCAAAAGGGAGGGTATATATATATATAAAGGAGAGGACATAACTATAAAGGAGAGAACATGTGTAGAGGATAGGACGTATGTAAAGGGAAGGACGAATATTGGTCGCTACAATATAGAGGAAAGGACATATGTAAAGATGTGGACATATGTAGAGGAAAAGACACATGAGGACGTGTATAAGCGGTATATCTATAAATAAGATTACATATATCGAAGAATAGACTTTATATTGTTTACATTATTATTAATTTATACAATTGCAATTGCAATTGCTTGCAAATGTCACACGAATTGATAATGGGGACTCCCGTATAAGGACATTCAAGGTCACTCACATATGCTGATGACATGTTTCCTATCTTGCGTTTATTGCCAGATATAGTCACGCGCTTAGTCCCCGTCGTGATAGAATAAATGTACATTGCGTGTGCGGTCGGTTAATACAATGTGATAATGATGAGATTGCCGACTCATGAATATGAGCGTGTGTTGAGAACAATTGTTACAGCGAACAAGCAAGAAAATGCGAATGTTGAATCCTAATCGGCATCGTGGTCCCGCCTGTTTATCTGAAATCTGCAGCATAGCATTTTAGATTATATTCCGCCGTTCTAGGACTTCTTGGCAGTGTAAAGTTGTTGTAAGATACCGTGTCGTTCAGGTGTTTGTATTATCTTTAGTAAAGCTGTGATGCGACAGAAGCTACTGTGTGTGTGTTGAGTAACAGTATTTTCAAAAGGTCGATATATTAAGAGTCGTGCGCACGCTAACGGGATGCTAATGAAGGAATTATGTGCTTGCGGGCGCGCAGTGACAATCACGCGACCCAGCGTAGGTTTACGTTTCGCTGCTATTCGTTTGTTGTCGAAATACGTTTCGTGTCTGCGTCGTCGTTAGCAGCTTCGCCGTCTGAGTTCTGTGTGAATGATGACACCTGTATATGCTGCTATACACGGTCTCCCGCCGCTGGAATGTGCCGCCGCCTGGTGGCCAGCATCAGTCACCGTAGTGTTCATGTGCTGGTGGTACATGTCCGCCGTGTGCAGCTATCTAGTAGAATAAGTAGATGATGTTATGAAAGTCTAGAGTCCATGATATAGGGATCTTGTTGCTGCTGCAGCATGTTCAACTGAGAGATAAACCGGCATGTGGTACGTTATTGCATAGATTCCCGTGACTGTCTGTCATGTTGTCAGATCATGTTTTATACGTTGTGATGTCATTATTATGTCAGAACTGTTCTATACCATTCTGTATATCAGAGGCACACACACACACATATATATATATATTTATATGTATATATATATATGTGTGTGTGTATATGTATGTATATATATATATAACCACTGTAAATGCTCCTGTTGTGTATGTCTTACTGGTAGTCTGCATTTGGCTATTGTATTTGGATGGGATCACGCGTTTGTTTCTGTCGTTCTACGTGTATATACATGCTTGCCTGCACGCACGCACACTCTCATAAGCATGAAGACGCATTTATGATTTATCATGCACTCGTACTTGTGCACAGTGCATGCATGCGACTGTGTGCGCCAATCTAGCCACACACGTCACTCGCATGTGACTCGCATGGTCTGACCTCTACCTCGGGGACGTGTCGTCCATCATAGTCGCGACACTTCGGCGCATGCGCATGCGTCCACACCACTGCAACATCACCCCCCGCATCTCTCATCACACAGCCCCACCCCCCCAGCCGCCGCCGCCCCGCATCGTGTCGGTGACGTGGAGGTCCGTCATGCGGGCCGTGGTCACCGCCACCGGCGACGTCTCATCCTGCTTCGTTTACTGTTTCATTTCAGATCCGCGTTGTTAATGCTTTCCGCGAGGGCAGTGACACCCCAACTAGCCTAGCAACCAACCCTTCTCTCCAAAACGTGCTCTCCCAGTGGCAGGCCAAGCGGCCGTCGACGTGCGACGCTATGCCGTATGTTCGCTCTCCGTCGCAGCCGGCGGCCAGCCCCAACCGTGTTGAGAGCATAGAAGAGATCCAGGAGACGGAGACCGCGTTGTAGCCACCTCTAGCTACGTGTAGCACAGACAGACACACACACAGACAGACACACACACACACACACACACACACACACACACGCACACACACACGTACACACGACGCACACACGTACGTACACGCGCGCGCGCGCACGCGCGCACTAAAAACACACACACACACACACACACACACGCACGCACACACGCACGCACGCACGCACGCACGCACGCACGCACGCACACACACACACACACACACACACACACACACACACACACACACACACACACAC
>NW_014577081.1:413981-420352 GCF_000485595.1 Priapulus caudatus
AACACGACACACGAACACACACGACACGACACGACACGACACGACACGACACACACACACACACACACACACACACACACACACACACACACACACACACTGTGGGCGGGCGGATGTAGTTCGTGCACGACGACAGGAACAGCGTGGGCTTGCGCTTGCCGATTTCACACACGTGGCTCCACCTAGTGGGTGGGAGACCTGCAGCCTAGGCAGCTCGTCATTGATCAGACGATGGCGGGCACATTTTTGCGTTAATTCGCTCGCGGCTCGAGTTTCTTGCTGCGGCGAGTCAGGCGTACCATATGGCGTTTGAAAGCCGATAAGCAACATTTTCTGCTGGTACATCGTTGAAAGATCTTTACTAGAAACGCGCGCGCACACACAACATACCTACGCGCGCACGCGCACATCCTTCACCGCAGGCGTGAGTGGCAAGCAAGTGCAAGGCTAGGCTGTAACGAGTGAATGTGCATGTCACGCACCTTTCCGGACTAGTTTTCCGAAATTACATGTTTACGTATGTTTCTCGGTGGCAGTCTTGGAGCTTGTTTCCACACAGTGATTGTTTTCTGCACAGTCGTCATCTTTGATTAGCACCGTCGAGTACTGGTGTTAGTTTCGGCCAACCGTCTACGTATCGGTTCGGCCACACAGCTAGTCGCTGTCTCTCTCTCGCTATGTGGTTTGTTTGTAAGTTTAGTTTCTAAAAACGTTCCGCGTAAAACGTATAGCCAATGCAGTCGCGCGAAATCGGTTCGGTTGCATTTTTTGAGTTTCGAGCGGGTTGTGTGTGTGTGTCGAGGTCAGTATGGATGCGGGAAGAGGCTTGCTGTTTGATATGGTGCAGTCCGTGTGTCGTAGACTGACTGCTCGCACACGCGACCCGCAATGCGTAGAAAACCGCTGTCACGGTCCGTGCGTGTCGTAACTGTTTACCGCGTGTGAGTTTACGCTACTATCAATGCCGGTTTACTACCAGCCGCCACCCGGACAGGCGGTGTGTTGGGTATGCTGCGTTGTTCTGTGCCGTATGATCGTGCACAGCGTATGGTAGAATTTGGTGCTTTCCAACCCGTTGGACCTGGCATCATCCAGTATATATGTAACTCCAGGGTGTTCCTGCAGCGCTTGTTTCTATCGGCGCTTGCCACGAATAACGAACGAAACCTGGTGGCCTACTACTTTGTATATAGATGTGTGAAGCTTCCAGAATCCAGCGGAGTCCCTATACTGCTCTGCCTGGCTGGCAGCAAAGATGCATGACATCATGTTGGTATTATATTACTATACGATTAGTTACATGTTGTATGTCCGTAAATCGTTATGATACAGGGTTCGTAAAGATAGCTGTGTTTCTACATCTTAGCAGTCAGTCTACGTCAAATGCGATTCTCAACTTGGTACCGTAATGAAATGGGGAAAAATATCCCACTGTGATAGTCGCAAGCATACACGTGCATACGCGTACACATACACACGATCCCATCTTGCTAAGTTGGCAACGTGCTCGGATGTCTACGTACGTCTGATGTACGTATCGTTTATGGCAGGGCAAATGCAATATGGAAGCGGGCTGCTTTGCGTCAGGTAATGCGTGTGAAGGTCAAATGTGAAATGCTCTGGCAGTGTGTGGGATGAGAAGTGTGCAGTGAGTGGCAGAGGACGTGTGTAACCGTGGCGGCAGATGCGAGCCAGGTAGAGGCATTGATCTACAAGGAATACACGGCACAACTCTTACCAGCCGGGCGAAGAGCAGTAGTCTATCACGTGGAAACCCCCCCCCCCCCCGATTCAACGTGTGAACTTTTCATAATCGTGTAGTTTTGAAGGAAAAATAAAACCGTTTTATATAAAAATCGTGTGGGTAAAAATACATAATCGATTAATCATTATTTCAGTAAAAGGTAACAGGCTATTTACGGATGTTATGCTTCCATGTATTTCGTTGTGGTGTAATCATAATTTACACCCTAGTATTTACAAATGTTAAGTGACTCATTATTCGCGCGTTACTGTGATGCTGTTAAAAAATCGGTACATTATGATGATATATATGTAAATGGGTATATATGTTGGGCATTAGGGCAGCGTCGGCGGCCAGTACATGTACGTGTATTACGATATGGAACGTGTTCGTTTCTATGGTAACACTGGTATTTCGTGGATGCCGCTGTTTATCGGAGGGCCTGACCGGACGTGGCAGGGGTCGCTGAGGCGGTGCATGCTGACCGGACGTGGCGGCGGTCGCTGAGGCGGTCCATGCCGACCGGACGTGGCGGCGGTCGCTGAGGCGGTCCGTGCCGACCGGACGTGGCAGGGGTCGCTGAGGCGGTCCATGCCGACCGGACGTGGCGGGCGGTCGCTGAGGCGGTCCATGCTGACCGGACGTGGCGGGGGTCGCTGAGGCGGTCCGTGCTGACCCGGACGTGGAGGCGGTCGCTGAGGCGGTCCATGCTGACCCGGACGTGGTGGGGGTCGCTGAGGCGGTCCATGCTGACCGGACGTGGTGGGGGTCGCTGAGGCGGTCCAACCTCGGTGCTGACCCATGGACCGCGATAAGCGTTATATCCTAACTCTCATGATAAGTTTATATCGCTGTTGCCTTTTACCGAAATAATGATGGTTGGTATATACGATCGTGTGTGAGCTTCCCACTTCCTTCCCATCCTCTCCCTCCCCCTCCCATCCCCTCCCTCCCTCAATGTCCGCAGTCTGATCATAGAGATGCGTATCCCTATTTGTAATACTTGTCATGTTGTGACAGCATCTATAATACTTGTCATGTTGTGACACATGTCGAGTTTGCAGTGACGTTGAAGTGAATGGACGCGCGATGTGATTTAGCGTCATGATGGCTTGTGCCACGTCCTCCCCCTCACCGTGCCACGATTGCTAAATGCCTCCATCTACTAATGGTGTATTCCATGTAGTGGATGGAGTGTATGCCACAGGTGTTGTAATAATCTCATACCTCATTACATGGAGTCATTGAGCAATGTTGTACTCAGTCAGACAGAAGGTTCGGAGTTGTCAGGGCGTAACGTACGTATCGAATGTATTGAATAAAGATGTGCGTGAGTTAGCGTCAGTAATGGGCTGGCCACTTCACTGAGCTAAGACAGCACATATAAGTGTCAACCTTACTGTTCCTAAACGCTCTGAGATTTTACATTTTGTTACACTCAGCTAGCTTGAGTCGTCACTTCAAATGCGTTTCTCTTGATCCTGGATAGCAAGAGGGGTAGACTCCCTCGTTATTATTGTTATTTAATGTATGTGCCACTGTAAGATAGTAACATGTGTACATAGCAAGATATAAAGGCTCTTGCAACGTAGTTGAAATGCGCAAGTCTAATTCGTACCAACATGGCGACATTGCGCAAAAGAACCGTTTAGCAGTGCAAGAGAGACTACAGTGCAGGTTCGACAGGTTCACAATATTACTAGTAGAGTCATTAAAATATCATTCTTCCAATGAGATTATTGGTAGGATTGCTATGGGAAGCCGACAAAATAATGCTTCATATAGTTGGTCTAATTTAATCGGTAGAGCGTGTGCGTGTGTATATATATATATATGTATATATATATATATATATATATATATATATATATATATATATATATATATATATATATATATATATATATATATATATATATATATATATATATATATATATATATATATATATATACTCGCGCAGTTTCGTGAGGTGTAGGCTTGCAGCTTTCAATCGTGTTATGTAACTGTATAGCAGCGTGATTCCCTGCAAGCTGTCCGTGTGTAACAGCGCCCCCTGTAGGCACTTCACCGTGTATTCTTCCCAAACAGTGAGCAGTATATTGTGCAACATGTTGTGCGATTTCACAGTTTTGCAATATGCATAGGGTTTTCCATCTTTGGAATGTTAAATATGTAAAATAATGTTATTTAATATCATATTATATTGTAGTATTTATGAGGTATTATATTTGTTCTGCTTTGCGTGTGTGAAACAATGAATTCTTTTCACTGGTTGACGCAGTATAGTTTGTATGGCTGCATGCCAAATGTACGTTGTTGCAGAGGAAAAGCTGTTCACTTGTCTGTTTTTCAGTTTATGATACCATTTCACACGGATTGGAAATTGCTGGTTTTCAGTTTGTTCACATTCACTAAAGATTGCGTTAGTTATCGATGCTGCGTAAACCTATGGAGTACATTATTGTCATGGTGTAGGTACTTAGTGAAATTCAATGCAATAAACTTAATGCTTATGCCATATAGAGGTAGACATTTTTGGTGTCTGTGAAACGTTTGATAAAAGCAAGCATGTGAGATTTCGGTATGAATCCGGACTGGGTTAACCTCTTGAGAATGGTATACTGGTATAATTTATAAGTACATCAATAATTGAAGTTTAACACGTAAGTAAACTATCGACGGTCGGCCTTTCCATGGCAAAAAGTTTTCCTCCTTTCAGACCTACTGGTATCTGATATCAGTAAATTTCGTTTTCAAGGGTTTAGCTCAATCGAACAGCATTTTATGTACAGTGTTTGTTGTGCAATCTTAACTATTCATGATAACTTAGTGTTAGCATCACTTGTGTGTGCGTGTGTGTGTGTGTTTCTGATATGTTTGAGATTTAATAACACTTTAAAACGGCAAGGAAATTATATAATTACCACCCGACTTTATTTAGAAATGGTTTGGTATGGTCATTTTGTGTTCAGCATGACATATGTATTTCAGCGTCGTTGGATCTGTGTGATTAGGGGACGCGTGACAAGTAAACAGTGTGTTGCTATTACGTTGATGCACAGAGCTACGATTAATGAGCCTTAGGTAAACATGTTGGACAGGCACAGAAACTGTGTATACCGCCGCCAAGCATGAGCCAGCGTACTACCCAACACCTTCACTAGGCGGTTGCGTGTGGTATGACCTTGTATTGCCCTTCTGAGTGGATCTTGGTCAGTCGTCAACGTCAAACTGCTCCGGTTGACGTCACAATTAAAAAACGGTTGTACGCCGGTAGAGAATGACAGCAAGATGGCATGGTTTCCAACCGATGTAATGAAAGTGCTCGAATCGTAGACGGCATCTCGGCTGCACTTTTGGCCAAGAATTCATGACGCATCGCATACGAGTTTAGTCCAGTGTGCATGTGTATAGTGAAGATGGCAATTCTTCCCAGCAGCTGCCAGTAGCTGCATGCTGTTTCTAGTTGCTGTGCCTGTCCAACCACGGGATGGTATTCATATTTTGATGATACATACAATCATCATTAGAGGTTTGTTATAATATTCGTTGAGTTTTTGTACCTTGATTACCAAAAGGTTTTTGTTCAAATGTTAAGGCCACTAAGGGTTTTTACGAATAAAGTTTTTATGATGGAAGTTGTGCCGTCTTGAGTATTTTTCCACGCATGGTTTTTTTCAAAATGTCTAGACTATACTAGATAGATTCCTTATTAAAACTTTAAAACCCCAGAGAGACTGTTACTGCACTTATATGTCATCGGTTATGAGTCGACCCCGAGTCAACCTTTTGGTAGTACGAAATCCGCTATACGGTAGCTGTGACAACTAGCAACAAGCTATATGTCGAGTTGCACACAATGACAGCAAACGTAATCGTAACAGTATTAACCTCTCATTTTATTCGCTTACATATTTAATATACAAGTCAACACCAGATATGGAAAATAAGGTACTGCTTGTAAATGCTCTAGATGAAATAATCTACAATCGACAGTTCGAAGAGAACAATTTTGACCCGCAGTAAAGAAACCGACTACACCATGCCCTGCCCTTCCTCGCTGCCTACACCTTGTGCTAGCCAGAAAACAACGCCAACGATGTCGACTACAAACAAACCGACACTGTTTAAACAAGGGATGGGAGAGGTTCTAAAATTATTTAACGAAACAGAGATGACCTTCCTGTAGTGGATTGCCTGAGCATCACTGCAGGTTACTCCAGGGCTGCTGCACCAGAGATGATCTCCACCAGCTCCCGCGTGATCACAGCCTGCCTGGTGCGGTTGTAGGTCATCTTCAGCTTGTCAATCATCTCCCCTGCAATAAAGGTGCATGTACGTGTAGGAATGGTAGAGTAGTCGAGAGCGCACTGTTGGCCAGTGCTTCATTGTTTGTTTTTTCTGTTGTTCATGATTCGTTCTCTTCCACTGTAGCCAATACCTGTGTCTATTAGTCCAATGCTCTCTTTCTTTTAATCATTCCCGCCTTTCCCCTCTCATCATCATCCTCTCTCTCTCTCTCTCTCTCTCTCTCGTCTCGTACGACCGACGGTACGGAGTAGGTACGTACGACGACGAGGAATCGCGACGCGTAACGTTAACTACTTAACCTACCGTAACTACG